>NC_083442.1:31518642-31573642 GCF_020745735.1 Hemiscyllium ocellatum | reverse complement strand
GTCAGTACAGAGGGAGTGCTGCACTGTCAGAGGGTCAGTACAGAGGGAGTGCTGCACTGTCAGAGAGTCAGTACAGAGGGAGTGCTACACTGTCAGAGAGTCAGTACAGAGGGAGTGCTACACTGTCAGAGAGTCAGTACAGAGAGAGTGCTACACTGTCAGAGAGTCAGTACAGAGGGAGTGCTACACTGTCAGAGAGTCAGTACAGAGAGAGTGCTACACTGTCAGAGAGTCAGTACAGAGGGAGTGCTGCACTGTCAGAGGGTCAGTGCTGAGGGAGCGCTGCACTGTTGGAGGGTCAGTGCTGAGGGAGTGCTGCACTGTCAGAGGGTCAGTACAGAGGGAGTGCTACACTGTCGGATGGTCAGTACAGAGGGAGTGCAACACTGTCAGAGGGTCAGTGCTGAGGGAGCCCTGCACTGTTGGAGGGTCAGTGCTGAGGGAGTGCCACACTGTTAGAGGGTCAGGGCTGCGGGAGTGCCGCACTGTTAGAGTGTCAGGGCTGAGGGAGTGCTGCAGTGTTGATGGGTCAGTGCTGAGGGAGTGCCACACTGTTAGAGTGTCAGTGCTGAGGGAGTGCTGCAGTGTTGGTGGGTCAGTGCTGAGGATACAATAAGAATTTGCATTTCTCTCACACCGTGAATGAAGTGCAAATTCCCAAACTGCAGGAGGAGTAAGCCAGCGAAGGAGTATTTTGAATGATGAACAAATCTTGGTTCAAGAGATGTGTTCTTAGAGCATCTTAGAGGAGGAGGGAGAGGCAGAGATGGTAGACCCCTGAGAGTTTGAGGACCCCTGCCTAGTGGCTCTCCAACATGGGGGTGGGGGTGGGGTGGGGTTGGGGGGGGTTACGATGTCAGGGTAAAGAGCCTTTGGGTTTGCAACTGAGATCCATGCGTTTGGGCATAATGATAACGGTAGGACAGACCAATTGCTGATCTCTCAGGAAGGTGAGAGAGATGTGCAGTTGAGACCAAGAGAAGCCAGGATGGTATTGGATGGTAGAGCAGACTTGATGGGCCAAATGGCCAAGTCCTGCTCCTAATTATTACATTCCTTCGAGACTGGAGCTGAGGATCAACACTATCGAAGGGCTGGCTGCCATTCAGGCAGTGTTTAACACCCAGGCACCTGATTCTTGGAAGTTTGCATCACAGGTAATCGGGGTAGTTCTGAAGATGTTTCGCACCCATGCCTCCATTGCTCAGATCTCTGAGTATAGGAGTTGGGACGTCATGCTGAGGTTGTACAGGACATTGGTGAGGCCTCGTCTGGAATACTGTGCCAGTTCTAGTCCCCTGTTACAGGAAGGATATTATTTAACTGGAGAGGGCTCAGTCAAAACTTATCAGGAATGGAGGGTTTGAGTTATAAAAAAATTGACTGGATGGGCTGGGGTATTTTTCACTGGAGAGTAGGAGGTTGAAGGGTGACCTTATAGAAGTTTATAAAATCGTGAGGCATATAGATAAGTCGCTTGGTTGGGTGGGGAATTTCAAGACAAGGGGGCATTCTTTTAAGGTGAGAGGAGAAAGATTTAAAAAAGACACGGGGGGGGGAAGTTTGTTTTTACACAGACAGCGGTGCACGTGTGGGATGAACTTCCTGAGGAAGTGATGGGTACAGGTGAAGTCAGAACATTTTAAACCAACATTTGGATATGTACATGAACAGGAAAGGTTTGGAGGGATATGGGCCAGGCAGGTGGGACTGGTTTAGTTTGAGATTATGTTCAGCATGGACTGGCTGGACTGACGGGTCTGTTTCTGAGCTGTATGACTCTATGCCCAAACTGAAGATCTTGAGGAATCCCATTGCGCAAAGTGATCCCAAAAATTGGCATCTTGGGTGCTTTCTACCTGTCCTTATGGAGAAATGTATCCAAATCAGGGGATATCTTCACATTCTCTTTCCAAGTCTTTTGGCAGGGCTTTTGTCACTGTCCCTTCATAACCACTGGGTTCTAACAGGGGCAGCACTGAACTGAACACAACAATCCCTGGGAGCGGTCAGAGCATCCAAACGGCAACATTCCAGGAGAAACTTCCTGGAAATGAGGCAAAATAGGGACAGAAAATAAATGCCAAGCTTAGCAATGATGCTGAAACACCCAAGCACCAGTGTTAGATGATATTGAATGATAAATGTATCATTTGTTCCACACGATGACATATTATGGGTTTGTCAGAAAAATAGTTAATTCAACCTGATTACACAAGGAGACAGGTTCAGATCTGTCCTTTATTGATCTCCTGAATGCAGAATCAATCCCCACTGAACTTGCTAAATAGGTCGATATTGCATGTCAGAAATTGACTGCTTCCATTTGAAGTTGTATCTCTCAATCAATGCATGACTTTGCAGCAGCTGGGACTGATCCTGATAATGTGGATAGGAGAATATTGGCAGAGTGAGATGGATAGGAGTGTCAGGAGGGGTGTCAGTGCTGAGGGAGGGGCCTCTGTCAGAGAGTCAGTGCTGAGGGAGCAGGAACTGTCAGAGGGTCAGTGCTGAGGGAGCGGGCATTGTCAGAGAGTCTGTGCTGAGGGAATGGGCACTGTCAGAGAGTCAGTGCTGAGGGAGTGGGAACTGTCAGAAGGTCAGTGCTGAGGAAGCGGGCACTGTCAGAGAGTCAGTGCTGAGGAAGCTGGCACTGTCAGAGTCAGTGCTGAGAAAGCGGGCACTGTCAGAGTCAGTGCTGAGGGAGTGGGCACTGTCAGAGAGTCAGTGCTGAGGGAGCGGGCACTCTCAGAGAGTCAGTGCTGAGGGAGCGAGCACTGTCAGAGAGTCAGTGCTGAGGGAGCACTGCAGAGTTGGAGGGTCAGTGCTGAGGGAACAGGAACGGTCAGAGAGTCAGTGCTGAGGGAGAGGGCACTGTCACAGAGTCAGTGCTGAGGAAGCGGGCACTGTCAGAGAGTCAATGCTGAGGGAGCGGGCACTGTCAGAGAGTCTGTGCTGAGGGAATGGGCACACTCAGAGAGTCAGTGCTGATGGAGCGGGAACTGTCAGAAAGTCAGTGCTGAGGGAGCGGGAACTGTCAGATGGTCATTGCTGATGCAGTGGGTACTGTCAGAGGGTCAGTGCTGAGGGAGCGGGCACTGTCACAGGGTCAGTGCTGAGGAAGCGGGCATTATCAGAGGGTCAGTGCTGAGGAAGCGGGCACTGTCAGAGGGTCAGTGCTGAGGAAGCGGGAACTGTCAGAAGGTCAGTGCTGAGGAAGCGGGCACTGTCAGAGTCAGTGCTGAGGGAGCGGGCACTGTCAGAGGGTCAGTGCTGAGGAAGCGGGCATTGTCAGAGGGTCAGTGCTGAGGAAGCGGGCACTGTCAGAGGGTCAGTGCTGAGGAAGCGGGCACTGTCAGAGTCAGTGCTGAGGGAGCGGGCACTGTCAGGGAGTCAGTACTGAGGGAACACCGCAGTGTCGGAGGGTCAGTGCTGAGGGAGTGGACACTGTCAGAGAATCAGTGCTGAGGGAGCGGGCACTGTCACAGAGTCAGTGTTGAGGGAGTGCCGCAGTGTCGCAGAGTCAGTGCTGAGGGAGGGCCACACTGTTAGAGGGTCAGCACTGAGGGAGTTTCGCGCTGTCGGAGGGTCAGCGCTGTGGGAGCGCTGCACTGTCAGAGGGTCAGCACAGAGGGAGTGCCGCACTGTCAGAGGGTTAGCACTGAGGGTGTGCCGCACTGTCAGAGGGTCAGTGCTGAGGGCATGCCACACTGTCAGAGGGTCAGTGCTGAGGGAGTGCCGCACTGTCAGAGGGTCAGTGCTGAGGGAGTGCCGCACTGTCAGAGGGTCAGTGCTGAGGGAGTGCCGCACTGTCAGAGGGTCAGTGCTGAGGGAGTGCCACAATGTTGGAGGGTCAAACAGTGGGAATGCTGTCTTTTGAATGAAGCAATAAATCATGCTCCCTCAGAGCAAGGTCAATTTTGCATGAATTATTTGAAGGAACAGGAGAGTAGTTCTGCCCGGTCTCTTGATAAAAATTTACCCTTCCATCTGCATCAAAAAAAACGATCTATTGGCTGTCCTTTTATTGCCTGTGGGATCTTGATGTCCTCCATTGGCGCCAACTTTTTCCATAACAATGTTGGCATTTACAGAACATTTAAAGCTTTAATGTATTTTGGAATGTCTGAGACTGAAGGCCACTATACATTTCTTAGATGGTGCAGAGACCAACAGTAAGGCTGCTGCAGAGTGGATATTCCACGCTCCAAGTACTCAACTAAATTTGCATAATTTGACAAATTCCCTGTTGATTCGTTATTCATAAACAAAAACCTTTCCATCAATCATCAGGTTCCCCTTTCAACCCCATTCTGAGGATGAACCTGCCTGGATATCTCACTCGGTCAGCACACTGATGTACTGAGGCACAGGCAGCTGGGAGAGCCCCAGGTTCGGTCAGCAGCTGGTGCTGATCCTGTGCTCACGGCGTGGAACTGGGTCTGAATGTTCCCGGGCTCTTTTATGTGATTCCGCCATGGGATGAAGGCCAGGTCAACAAGGCCATTCCCATCAAACTGAGTGCTTCCCACAGCCATTTCAGAGGGCGGTTCAGAATCACCCACATCGCAGTGGGTCTGGAGTCACATGGAGTCCAGACCAGGCAAGGACAGCAGATTTCCTTCCCTGAAGGACACATGGGAGCCTGATAGGTTTGTACTCCCATCAATGATGCGGTTTCCATTACAGATGTTTTATTGGTTGAATTTAAATTACACCAGTCAGTGCGATAGGATATTTTCCTAAAATTTGTTCACAGGATGTTGGTGTGAACAGGCTGGTCCAACATTTATTACCCATTGCCATTGAGAAGGTGGTGGTGATACAATCACTAGAAGATTTGCAATCTCTCAGCTCTTGGTACTGTCTTTGCATCTTCTCCAATGTTTCTATAGCCTGGAGCTCAGAGCTATGCTCTGCACTAAGCATGCAGCCTAAAGTCCAACTATATTTCGCCCAAACTTCAACCAAAGCTCAGGAACCTCCTGTGAAGAAGGGAGCAATTAAAAACTAGAGGAGACTAAAACATTGCTCAGATTTTAATTTGCTCCTGTGATCCCTCACCCTTAAGACAATTAACTTCAGCCTTTAAAAGCTTTAATTTTCCAAGTTGCTGACAGGGCAGAATAAAAGGGAGCCTCACCTCTGGTTTCTGTAACCTGGAAAGAGTCAGACACAGTGGGGTTTGGGGACAAACTGACTGATGGACACACTGATGCGTCGGCCATCTTTGTCACCAACCGTATAATTGCCTAAGGAAGTGACACTTTAATTACTTGTGCAACCCTTTCAGTTACACTGACTGAGTGGCTATAATTGTATTTTAAATAAGTAATTTATATGCAAACTGTGTTTGAAACAGGCAGCTGGTATCAGAATAAAATCTACATAAAATACCCTCACCCGCCACTCAGTGGCTAATAGAAATTGGAGTGAAAGAGAGAGAGAGAGATAGACAGATGCAGACTTGGAGGTGGGAGAGTAAGAGAAATGGAGAGACAGAGAAAGAGAGACAAAGAGAGAATAGAAAAAGAGAATTAAAGTCGGGGGGAGACAGGAAAAAGAAAAGAAACAAATGGAGAGAGAGAGAGAGACAGAGAAAGAGAGGGACTGAAAGAGAGGGAGGACAGACAGAAAGAGAGAGAAAGGGACAGACAGATGGATAGAGAGAAATGGGGACGGAGAGAGAGAGAGAGATGGGTAGAGAGAGGTGGGGGAACAGAGAGAGAGAGATGGGTAGAGAGAGGTGGGGGAACAGAGAGAGAGAGATGGGGAGATGGAGAGAGGTGGGGGCAGATAGGGGTACAGAGAAAGAAGGGACAGAGAAATGGATAGAGAGAGATGGGGACAGAAAGATGGGGGGACATGGAGAGGGGGACAGGGGTGTAGAGAGACAGCCGGGGTGTGGGGTGGGGGTGACAGAGACAGAGAGAGACAAAGAGGGAAAGAGAGTCAAAGGAATCTCTTTTTCCAGAGTCAACTCCATACAGAAATGAAAGCAATCTTTCAGCTCACAGCTAACAACCGATTCAAATAAAAGCCAAAGTCCCTTTGGCATTGCTATAAATTCTTGAAAGAAAAACCAAATGAAACCAACACGTCTTTTAATGCAGGCCACAAGGCGATGCAATTTACACATAAATTAATTTTCAAAAGCCGATACCTGTGTTATATGAAGCTTATTAATTTCAATTCGATTCCCTCAATGTGCCAGCAGATACTGGGGAACTTCATTAAAGATGCATTAGAGATGTATTTAGTAAAGGACCATCAAGTGTTGAAATGGCACTGCATTCAGAATCCGGCTGGTTATTTCTGCTTGTGTCTTACTGAATCGTGTAGATCAGAGTCTTTATCAGCTCAGGGCAGTCAAGGCAGCGACCAATGCTGAACTGATTGCTACCTGGATTATAAGGAGACAAGGAGTTCTTGTGGAAAGCTTTGTGGGGGGGGGGAGAGAGGAGATAGACTGGATCATTAACCAGAGGCTCCTATTGGAATGGATTTCCCCATACCCGGAGAGGACTACAACCCTTCAGCCCATTGAGCCCGTGCTAGTCAAACATAAACACCCAACTATTCTCATCCCAATTTCCTGCACTTAACACATGATCTTTGAATTGCAAGCACATAGATAAATACTTTGACAATCTGATTGAAGGTTAGTGCCCGTACCACCCTGGCTGGCAGAGATTCTCGTCCTGAGGGTGTGACCTTATAGAGGTTTACAAAATAATGAGGGGCATGAATAGGGTGAATAGTCAAGGTCTTTTCCCCAGGGGTAGGGCGGTCCAAAAGTAGAGGGCATAGGTTTAAGGTGAGAGGGGAAAGATTTAAAAAGGATCTAAGGGGTAACTTTTTCACACAGAGGGCAGTGCGTGTATGCAATGAGCTGTCAGAGGAAATGATGGAGGCTGGGTACAATTACAGCATTTAAAAGACACCTGGATGGGTAGATGAATAGGAAGGGTTTGGAGGGATAAGGGCCAGGTGCTGGCAGATGTGGCTAGGTGAGATTGGGATATCTGGTCGGCATGGACTGGTTGGACCAAAGGGTCTGTTCCCGTGCTGTATGATCAAAAGAGAACACTTTGCACCTTTACCAGAGCTCTGAAGGGTGGTCACTGCTGTACACAGGAAGATTCCACACGTAACAAATGAGGTGCAAGCCCAGGTCATCAGCTTCCAGTTGATTGGTAGGATGTCAGCACCAAGACAACAACCAAATGACAGTGAGCTGACCTACAGTGTTACACTGCCATGTATCTCACTTCCGAAAGGATTTCGGGATGTGGCTGGGAAATGGGGCTCAAGTAGGGTTTAGCTATTGTCTGTCGGACTGCTAGAGCAGGCTTGAGGGGCTGAATGGCCCTAACAACAACAGCAACTTGCATTTATATAGCACCATGAACATTCCAAAGCACTTCACAGCAGCATTATTAAACAAACCTCAACATCAAATCACATAAGGAGACATTGGAGCTGGTGAGGTAAGTGTTAATAAGGGGAGAGAGAGGCACAGAAGTTTAAGGAGGGTTAAGAAGAATACAGGGCACCAGCTGTTTAACTCCATGGAGTGAGCATGATCCAAGGATGGAATCAACTTGCTGCAGGAACAGGCTGGATGTTCGAGTTTGCTGAGAAACCTGAACTTCAGGTTCAGGGAGTGGAAGGCACAGTGAAACCGTTCAAATGGCAGATGCTCAGAAAGGCCAGAATTTGGGAAATGGTGAGATCATGGAGGGCCACAGGGATTGCAGAGATAGTGAGGGACAGGTGTCCTGTTATAGAGTCATAGAGATGTACAGCATGGAAACAGACCCTTCGGTCCAACCCGTCCATGCCGACCAGATATCCCAACCCAATCTAGTCCCACCTGCCAGCACCCGGCCCGTATCCCCCCAAACCCTTCCTATTCATATACCCATCCAAATGCCTCTTAAATGTTGCAATTGTACCAGCCTCCACCGCATCCTCTGGCAGCTCATTCCATACCATCCTCTGCGTGAAAAAGTTGCCCTGCAGGTCTCTTTTGTATCTTTCCCCTCTCACCCTAAATCTATGCCCTCTAGCTCTGGACTCCGCGACCCCAGGGAAAAGACTTTGGCTATTTATCCTATCCATGCCCCTCATAATTTTGTAAACCTCTATAAGGTCACCCCTCAGCCTCCAATGCTCCAGGGAAAACATCCCCAGCCTATTCAGCCTCTCCCTATAGCTCAGATCCTCCAACCCTGGCAACATCCTTGTAAATCTTTTCTGAACCTTTTCCTCAACCCTTTCAAGTTTCACCATATCTTTCCAATAGGAAGGAGACCAGAATTGCACGCAATATTCCAACAATGGCCTACCAATGTCCTGTGCAGCCACAACATGACCTCCCAACTCCTGTACTCAATACTCTCACCAATAAAGGAAAGCATACCAAACACCTTCTTCACTATCCTATCTACCTGCGACTCCATAGTGAGTCCTGTTATAGAGTCATAGAGATGCACAGCACGGAAACAGATCCTTTCGTCCACCTGGTCCTTGCCGAACAGATATCCTAAATTAACCAAGTCCCATTTGCCAGCATGTGGCCCATAGCCCTCCAAACCTTTCCTTTTAAATGTTGCAATGTACCAACCTCCACCACTTCCTCTGGCAGTTCATTTCATACACGCATCACCTTCTGTGTGAAAAGGTTACCCCTCAGGTGCCTTTTAAATCTCTCCCCTCTCACCTTAAGCCTACCTTATTATTGCTACAGCGGATGGTGAGATCGCTGCGATTCGGATCATTGTGCTTTGGGACCACAAAGGTGCAGCTAGACCAGAGACCTCTCCCATTGCAGCCACCTCCCTCCATCCAAACCTTTCCCACTCTCTGCCTTCAACACCTCCTGACTTCCCTCACATTAGTTTAAGCTGCTGCCGCCTCACGATGACAGGAGAACATGAAAGGGAGCAGGGAATGAGAAAACTCAATGTACAGTGAATGCACCCAACCATGGAGGTGATTGGCTGGCTCCAAGGGATAGGATGGAATGGATGGTCAGGAATTCTGAGAGTATATGGCTGTGTTCATCTTGCAGTTCTCTCCGATAAAGTTCGTGGACACAACATTCAGGGACACTTTCAGCATGAAGTTGAATACAGCAGTCATCTGGTCAATAATACATGAATGGAATTGAGTATCACATTCTCCATTTGTTTTAATATTTATAACCAACTTCTGTTTAGATGATGAAGGCTGTCCACCATTTTTGAACAATAATAGATGATTGGCCTGTTAATAATTCAACTCTTTAAATACAGAGGCGTTCACAAAGCCACAGTCCTTCACCCAAGTTATGAAGAGTAGGTATCCTCCCACTGCCCTTTCTGTTACTGGGATCTTACCATACACTCACCAGCTGCTACACTGCACAACGTCACTTCAGGAACCTGTTAGCCCACTGGCACATTTAGAGACTCCGAAACATTCTGTGCTTCTATATCACGTTAATCTTGCAGCAGCAAGATCCTTGTTGGGGGAGTTAGCACTGTCAGAGGGTCAGTGCTGAGGGAGTGCTGCACCGTCAGAAGGTCAGTGCTGAGGGAGTGCCGCACTGTCAGAGGGTCAGGGCTGAGGGAGTGCCGCACTGTCAGAAGGTCAGTGCTGAGGGAGTGCTGCACTGTCAGAGGGTCAGTGCTGAGGGAGTGCCGCACTGTCAGAAGGTCAGTGCTGAGGGAGTGCTGCACTGTCAGAAGGTCAGTGCTGAGGGAGTGCCGCACTGTCAGAAGGTCAGTGCTGAGGGAGTGCTGCACTGTCAGAAGGTCAGTGCTGAGGGAGTGCCGCACTGTCAGAGGGTCATTGCTGAGGGAGTGCCGCACTGTCAGAGGGTCATTGCTGAGGGAGTGCCACACTGTCAGAAGGTCATTGCTGAGGGAGTGCTGCACTGTCAGTGGGTCAGTGCAGAGGGAGCACTGCACTGTTGGAGGGTCAGGGCTGAGGGAGCACTGCACTGTCAGAGGGTCAGTGCTGAGGGAGTGCCGCACAGTCAGAGGGTCAGTGCTGAGGGAGTGCTGCACTGTTGGAGGGTCAGTGCTGAGGGAGGGCCACACTGTCGGAGGGTCAGTGCTGAGGGAGGGCCACACTGTCGGAGGGTCAGTGCTGAGGGAGTGCCGCACTGTCAGAGGGTCAGTGCTGAGGGAGTGCCGCACTGTCGGAGAGTCAAGGCTGAAGGAGTGCTGCACTGTCGGAGGGTCAGGGCTGAGGGAGTGCCGCACTGTCAGAGGGTCAATGCTGAGGGAGTGCCGCACAGTCAGAGGGTCAGTGCTGAGGGAGTGCCGCACTGTTGGAGGGTCAGTGCTGAGGGAGGGCCACACTGTCGGAGGGTCAGTGCTGAGGGAGTGCCGCACTGTCAGAGGGTCAGTGCTGAGGGAGTGCCGCACTGTCGGAGAGTCAAGGCTGAAGGAGTGCTGCACTGTCGGAGGGTCAGGGCTGAGGGAGTGCCGCACTGTCAGAGGGTCAGTGCTGAGGGAGCACTGCACTGTCAGAGGGTCAGTGCTGAGGGAGTGCCGCACAGTCAGAGGGTCAGTGCTGAGGGAGTGCTGCACTGTCAGAGGGTCAGTGCTGAGGGAGTGCCGCACTGTTAGAGGGTCAGTACTGAGAGAGGGCCGCACTGTCGGAGGGTCAGTACTGAGGGAGCAAAGCACTGTCAGAAGGTCAGTACTGAAGGAGTGCCGCACTGTCAGAGGGTCAGTGCTGAGGGAGTGCCGCACAGTCAGAGGGTCAGTGCTGAGGGAGTGCCGCACTGTCAGAGGGTCAGTACTGAGAGAGGGCCGCACTGTCGGAGGGTCAGTACTGAGGGAGTGCCGCACTGTCAGAAGGTCAGTACTGAGGGAGTGCCGCACTGTCAGAAGGTCAGTGCTGAGGGAGTGCCGCACTGTCGGAGGGTCAGTGCTGAGGGGGCACTGCACTGTCGGAGGTTCAGTGCTGAGGGAGGGCCGCACTGTCAGAGGGTCAGTGCTGAGGGAGTGCTGCACTGTCAGAGGGTCAGTGCTGAGGGAGTGCCGCACTGTTAGAGGGTCAGGGCTGAGGGAGTGCCGCACTGTCGGAGGGTCAGTGCTGAGGGGGCACTGCACTGTCGGAGGGTCAGTGCTGAGGGAGGGCCGCACTGTCAGAGGGTCAGTGCTGAGGGAGTGCCGCACAGTCAGAGGGTCAGTGCTGAGGGAGTGCCGCACTGTCAGAGGGTCAGTACTGAGAGAGGGCCGCACTGTCGGAGGGTCAGTACTGAGGGAGTGCCGCACTGTCAGAAGGTCAGTACTGAGGGAGTGCCGCACTGTCAGAAGGTCAGTGCTGAGGGAGTGCCGCACTGTCGGAGGGTCAGTGCTGAGGGGGCACTGCACTGTCGGAGGTTCAGTGCTGAGGGAGGGCCGCACTGTCAGAGGGTCAGTGCTGAGGGAGTGCCGCACAGTCAGAGGGTCAGTGCTGAGGGAGTGCCGCACTGTCAGAGGGTCAGTACTGAGAGAGGGCCGCACTGTCGGAGGGTCAGTACTGGGGGAGTGCCGCACTGTCAGAAGGTCAGTACTGAGGGAGTGCTGCACTGTCGGAGGATCAGTGCTGAGGGGTCACTGCACTGTCAGCTGGTTACTTTATAGTAACAGGGCGCTTTGATCACATGCCCCAGATTAGGGCATTGTCACAAGTTGATTCTCATGATCATTCTCAAGAGTGTGGCACTCCCTCAGCACTGACCCTCTGACAGTGCGGCACTCCCTCAGCACTGACCCTCTGACAGAGTGGTGCTCCCTCAGCACTGACCCTCTGACAGAGTAGCACTCCCTCAGCACTGACCCTCCGACAGAGTGGCACTCCCTTCGCACTGACCCTCTGACAGTGTGGTGCTCCCTCAACACTGACCCTCCGGCAGTGTGACACTCTCTTAGCACTGACCCTCTGACAGTGCAGCACTCCCTCAGCACTGACCCTCTATCAGCTGGTGCTCCCTCAGTACTGACCCTCCGACAGTGCGGCGCTGCCTCAGTACTCCCACTCCCACAGTATTGACCCTCCAACAGTGTGATATTCCCTCAGTGCTGAGGGACTCCTGCACTATCGAGGGTGAGGATGAATGCTGACTGCCTCTCATGTGGTTGCTGTGTCCGAAAATGACACAGTGGCTCATCCTGTCGTCATGACAAATTATTATTCCGGAACCAATACCACAAATTCAGATGAATGGCTGCAATTAATTTCCTGTATGTGGGGGCTTATTGTGCATACAATGGATGCTGAGGTTTCTACATTAATGCAGAGACTTAATGTAGAACTGTGGGGGATCCAGAGATCATGAAGGATGCTATGTAAATGCAAGTCTCTCTCTGTCTTATCGTATGAAGATGATGTGGAAATGTGGTCTGACAGAAGTGAATTGCTGACGGATTGTCCCTAATGCCTCATGCATTATTATACAGACTGTTCAATAGTAATCATCTCACTTACAGCAGAGATGGCTGACAACTGAACAATCCCAAACTATCCAAAGGAGGTTAGACAGGACGTGGTGAGATAAAGGAATTGAGACCAAACGGACTGGTCTTCAGTTCAAGTTGAGCCAGCTTGCCAGTCAATGCCAGGCAGCAACTTTGGATCAGAAAAGTTCTTTGCACAAGGAAATTGCAATCCTGTGTTAACCGTTAAAGAACATACCTGGGATCCCACATGCTTGCAGTGTCCCTGTCAGTGGCTTCTCTCTGCCTTGCTTCTTGAGAAAACACCATGTGGACTCAGGCATCGACCTCAGACAGATCGAGAAAGCCCTCAACATTCCAACTCTCGCCTGTTCAGCTACAGCCACCATCTCAACTCCCCCTTCCTGCCCGCACAGGGTGACTCGGTGGCAGGATACCGGCCTCTGTAGAGTGGTTTCAGCCTCCTGACCTCTGTGCCTGTATTCTGCCTGAATGCACAGTTGAAGCAGTTTCAACAGACACTTCCAACAGAGGGACTGGATGAATATTTAACAGTGACGAGGTTGCAGTGCGACAGGGGAGGAGTCAGAGTGTGTGGCTGGCATGGGAAACACTGGGCTGAATGACCTCTTCCTGCACTGGAAGCTATAGGAAATGTTTCCACTGGTATAAACAGAGAGGGGTTGTTGACTTGGTCTGAGCTGTGCGTAGACACAGGCCTAATACATACAGGAAACAGGACCCAGGGAGCTGCTGGCCCTGAAATTCTTACTCCAGTTATGAATATTAAAGCAGCATCCACACAGCTGGCTGCAATGCCAATCATTTCCGACACACCCCAGCCCATCCCTCCTCCTCCTCTTCTCAAGCCCCTGTCTCAGGCAACGTTCCACATTCCATTCGGCCTCTGATACTGCCCCCATCATGTGCCAGGGCGAGGCAATGCAGGGTGACTGGCTGCTTGACGGTAGGCAAGCATCACTCAGGAATTCTGAACGCTTCCCCCATCACTGAATGCACGGTGGAAATTCCCACATTCTCCTCACAAAGGGGACGCTACTGAGGACCAACTGCAAGTTTCCGAACTGAGATTGATAGATTTCTCCTGGGGGGAGCCATGGGTTACAGGGATAAGGCTGTTTGAGGATAGGGAGATATATCTCTGAAACAACCTGCCCAGGTATGTCACAGCGCACCTCTGGATCAGGTGGGACTTGAAGCTGGATCTCCAGGCTCTGAGGCAGGGACACTACCGCTACATCACAAGAGCCTTCATCACCAGCCAAACAGCCTTCAGCTGTTCCCAAATTCTGCCCATCAAATGCTTTGCACAGGGTTAGCTTCTGCATTTGAGGTCGTGTCAGGGGAGAGAAATGGGGGAGACCCTAGAGGACCTCACCCCCAGCCACCCACCCGAAATCTTCGCACAAAACACTCAAGCCAATTTGCGTCCCTTAGAGAGAGAAAGAAAACTCTTTGGAATGCCTCTCGCAGTCAAACAGCTAGTCACTTTGTACTGCCTCAACCCGGTACATGAAGAATCAGCACAGCCTATGGATAGATCCCTCGGCTCTGTATCATTCCGGAATGTTCCACCAGTGAAGGAATGATATGTCTTTCACTCTGCTTAAAGCAGCCCACCCTTGAGAACATCCACAGTGAAGTGTAATTTCTGTACTGTTACCAATCTCTGTCACACCCCGGGGAATATTAATCTGTCTCTAAAGAGCAAAATGGAAACACAATAGTGATGGACTGAGCCTTATGTAATTAGCCTTTGAATAATGACATAGCAGAGGGATTATTCTTGATGTTAAGTGCGCTGGGACAGGATGGGCAAGTGACAGCAGAGTGCATGAGCTGTGTCCCTCTCTATCTCTCTCTCTCTCTCCTTGAAATGTGCCTCTTGCCTGTGCTCAGTAAATACGCTTTCAATTTGCACCGAGCTGCTGTCACTTCCAATTTAGCTTGCTTGCTACAAAAGGTTGAACATAGGCATCATGGAGTGTTCCTGGAACTCTCAGAGCAATACAGAGGCAAATTGTCAGCTCTTACACACACAGCTGTAATCACGATGTGCCATCTCCTGGGAAAATGCCAACTGATCAGTCACTGGTCCCTTGGGAGATGCAGACAATGGAATGTTAGCCTCATTCACGATAGCGGGAGAAACTCTAGCCTTGCTTTTTCAAACACTGAAGCCAATGAGCAATAAAAACCAAACGTTCATGTTTTTACCTTCCATTCCAGCCCATCTCCCAGGATAATTCAAGGAAGGGCAAAGGACTAGGACTCAAAAGGACCCATTTAAACACGCCTGTCCCTCAGCAGCAGAATGATGCTTTATATGCAGGCATGGCATCACAATGATAATGTTACTTTAAATTAGTCCTAGGATCCAGACAGGACTTTAAATCACACTACAGCAGATGGGACAAGCAAATTGAATTAATGAACAAATCTGGAATCAAATGCTCATCTGATTCAGACACTGCATTGCTGTAAAAATCCATCTGGTTCACTAATGCCCTCCCAGGCGTGAAATCTGCCATCCTTACCCACTCGGTCAAAACTGTCTATACCCGCAGTGCGAGACTCTGTGTCCCTACAGCTCACAGGGGTTTAAGAAGACAGCTCACCACCACCTTCTCAAGGACAACTACAGACAGGCAATAAATGCTGGCCCAGTCAGCGATGGCCACATCCCCCAAGAACAATAAAATGGAATATACCATAACAACATGTCCTTAAAAAGTACCACATCCCCCTGTGTACTCCCAGTGAGGCTACAAAGCAATGAACAGGATTGGGGACATGCCAAACAACAATATCAGGGAGAGCGGTAAATAGAAACTTGGGCAACTGAGTGCCGAGGACTTGGAGTAAGGATTGGACTGGGAGTGAGGATAGGGAATGAGAGTGAGAGTGTGGACTGGATGTTGGGAGTGAGGATGGGGGTTGGATGAGAGGATGGGGGTTGGGAGTGAGAATGGGGAGTTGGGAGTGAGGATGGGGTTGGAAGTGATGATGGGGGTTGGGAGTGAGTATGGGATTGGGAGTGAGGACGGGGATTGGGAGTGAGGACGGGGATTGGGAGTGAGGGTGGGGGTTGGGAGTGAGGACGGGGATTGGGAGTGAGGATGGGGGTTGGGAGTGAGGATGGGGGTTGGGAGTGAGGATGGGGAGTTGGGAGTGAGGATGGGAGTTGGGAGTGAGGATGGGGGTTGGGAGTGAGGATGGGGGTTGGGAGTGAGGACAGGGATTGGGAGAGAGGATGGGGGTTGGGAGTGAGGATGGGGGTTGGGAGTGAGGATGGGGAGTTGGGAGTGAGGATGGGGATGGTGATTGGGAGTGAGGATGGGGGTTGGGCGTGAGGACGGGGGTTGGAGTGAGGATGGGGTTGGCAGTGAGAATGGGGGTTGGGAGAGAGGATGGGGGTTGGGAGTGAGGATGGAGGTTGGGAGTGAGGATGGGGGTTGGGAGTGAGGTTGGGGGTTGGGAGTGAAGATGGGGGTTGGGAGTGAGGATGGGGGTTGGGAGTGAGGGTGGGGGTTGGGAGTGAGGATGGGGGTTGGGAGTGAAGATGGGGGTTGGGTGTGAGGATGGGGGTTGGGAGTGAGGATGGGGGTTGGGTGTGAGGATGGGGGTTGGGTGTGAGGATGGAGGTTGGGAGTGAGGATGGGGGTTGGGAGTGAGGTTGGGGGTTGGGAGTGAAGATGGGGGTTGGGAGTGAGGATGGGGGTTGGGAGTGAGGGTGGGGGTTGGGAGTGAGGATGGGGGTTGGGAGTGAAGATGGGGGTTGGGTGTGAGGATGGGGGTTGGGAGTGAGGATGGGGGTTGGGTGTGAGGATGGGGGTTGGGTGTGAGGATGGGGGTTGGGAGTGAAGATGGGGGTTGGGTGTGAGGATGGGGCATTGGGAGTGAGGGTGGGGGTTGGGAGTGAGGATGGGGGATTGGGAGTGAGGATGCGAGTTGGGAGTGAGGTTGGGGATTGGGAGTCAGGATAGGGAAATAGGTCCCCCCCCCCCCGCTTCACCCCACACCCCCCAAACCTCCAATACCCAGCTTCTGAGCTCTCTTCTGGCTGAAAACAACAAATGCTGGAGATCCCAGTGACTCAGGCAGCATCCATGGAGAGAGAACAAGCTTACGGTTCGAATCCCAATGTTTCTTCTGCAGAGGGATTGCAGCAAAGCCCCTGAACTGGAGAGCATCTGATGGGACAGCCAGGCCAGACAGATCCTGAGCTGATGGAGCACATGTCTAGGAGGGTCTGCAGGATTACACTTACTTCAGTGAGAGGGAGTAGTCGTTCTTGGTGGTCTCGCTGTTCCGGACCAGGTAACTGGCTTCCTTACACAAACGTAAGAGATTCTCTGCATCTATCCGGCTGATTGCTCCGTGATACCAGCTGCAGGGCGAGTTTAAACAGAGAGAAAGATATGTTTGTTTCACTTGCAATCTGTCTCAGTGGCTGACAGAGACCTCATGGCCATACGTTCCAGCAGCTCCCCACTCCAGTGGGGTGACACCTACAACATCATACACACACACACACACACACACACACAGTGATACAGACACACACAGTCACACTCACACGCACATGCACAAACACACAGAGTCACAGACACAGTCTCACACACACAGTCACAAACACACACAGTCACACACAGTCACAGACACAAACGCAGTCACACAGACACACACACACAGAGAGCACACAAACACACAGTCACAGACACAAACACACACACAGACACAAACACACACAGTCACAGACACAGTCACACAGACACAAACACACACAGACACACACACAGTCACACAGACACACAGTCACACAGACACAAACACACACAGTCACAGACACAAACACAGTCACACAGACACAGACACAGTCACACAGACACAAACACAGTCACACAGTCACAGATACAAACACAGTCACACAGACACAAACACACACAGTCACACAGACACAGACACAGACTCACACAGACACAAGCACATACAGTCACACAGACACAAACACATACAGTCACAAACACACACACACAGTCACACAGAGACAAACACACACACACACACAGACAGAGTGATACAGACACACACAGTCACACTCACATGCACATGCACAAACACACACACACACACACACACCTTCTTATCAAAGCTCCAGCCTGACCAGTTCCCTCCACACCAGCCCGAGCGATCTTTGAGAGTTTAATGGGCGATGATGGAATGAGTGAATACTCACGTTTGGTTCCCGAGAGGCAGGTTTGGCTCCACTCTCTCCCCCAGCGCTCCACTAAATTCCAGGCTTTGATGTTTTAGAGATTTGAAGTTGGATCCCGATAGCCTGTTCTGGTGCCGGACCTTCTCTTCCTTGGGTGGCGACGGCCAATTCTTGTTGACGCCATCGAACTGAACTGAGAGGCGGAAACACAAAGAGCTTACTCCACCCATCAAACAGTCGGACAGGCAACACTCCAACTGAGGAAAACACACAAAAATACAAAGCCTCCTCCGAGTTTGCCCCTCAAAGATGCCCGATGGCCCCTGAAAGAAGATCAATGGATCCTGCTCCATATCAGCTGCTGTCAAACTGTGGAAGGCTTCACTAATCCCGCTCCTGCTCACTACTGACACTTTCTCTGTTTTACACACGCACACACACCTATACATGCACACACACACACACACACACACACCTACACACACACGTGCTGGGAAACCGATCGCAGTGTCCTCCAGGGTTTCTCCAACTTTGGGGTCAAACAATCCAGCACAGGTCAAAGGTCAGAATTGGGATCATTCTGTGGTGTCAGTGTGCCTGACAGAGCTGGCGTGAAGTCATGTGGTGCAGAGATTCAAACTTGCAAGGAGTGCTGCACCTTTAACGACCTCAGACACTTACAAGAACACAATCAGAGACTGGAGATAGAATCACAGAATCCCTATGTTGTGGAAGCAGAACATTCAGCCCATCGAGTCCATACCAAACCTCCAAACAGCAGCCCACCCAGACCCATTCCCCCAACCTATCCCTGTAACCTTGCAATTTCCATGGCCAATCCACCTGACCTGCACATCTTTGGACTGTGGGAGGAAACCCACATAGACACAGGGGAGAATGTGCAAACTCCACACAGACAGCTGCCAGAAGCTGGAATCAAACCTGGGTTCCTGACGTTGTGAAATGTTGTGCCCAAACCTTTGGTTAATAGAGGTAGGTTTGTGGGGGTGGGGTGCGAGGCGAGCCTGATGTAGGAAGGGATGTCTTCGTGCCCAGGCAGCTGAAGGCACAGCCATCCACAACAGACCATAGGCAAGGGCTTCAAAGTCTTGGAATGGAGAGGGCTGACGAGGATTACACACATGGCAGGGGCCAGTCCCTGGAGAGTTCCGAACGTGTGGACAGGAATTTCAGTTCATTCTGAGGAGTTGAGCATTTGCTGCTGATGTTTACTGGAGCCTCAGCTCCCTGTGGTCACTGACACATGGGCAGGAAGAGTGAACTCGAAGATTCTGCAGAGTCTGCGGAGCTGGGGTTGGGAAGCTGGTGGTACCCTCCCCCCACCCTCACCTGAACACAGCTCCCAGCTGGTCACCCAACTTTCAGCAAACTAGGCCCCAAATCCCACCCAGAGTTCACTACGACAAACTGCTAAAAAAAAACAAAAGGATTAAGGACATAGGTGTGGCCACTTTTGGAATACTGCGTGCAGTTCTAATCTCCTTGCTATAGGAAGGATGGTGTGAAACATGAAAGGGTTCAGAAAAGATTTAGAAGGACATTGCCAAGGTTGGAGAGAGGCTGAATAGGCTGGGGCTGTTTTCCCTGGAGCGTTGGAGGCTGAGGGGTGACCTTATAGAGGGGCATGAATAGAGTAAATTGTCAAGGTCTTTTCCCTAGGGAAGG
Organism: Hemiscyllium ocellatum; assembly: GCF_020745735.1. Classification (NCBI taxonomy): domain Eukaryota; kingdom Metazoa; phylum Chordata; class Chondrichthyes; order Orectolobiformes; family Hemiscylliidae; genus Hemiscyllium; species Hemiscyllium ocellatum. The sequence continues at coordinate 31,554,277 of NC_083442.1, read as the reverse complement.
GGAGTCCAAAACTAGAGGGCATAGGTTTAAGGCGAAAGGGGAAAAATTTGAAAGGGACCTTATGCAACGTTTTCACACAGAGGGTGATACGTGTATGGAATGAGCTGCCAGAGGAAGTGGTGGACGCTGGTACAATTACAATATTCAAATGGTGCCTGGATGGATATATGAACAGGAAGGGTTTAGAGGGATAGGGGTCAAGTGCTGGCAAATGGGACTAGATTAGGTTAGAATAACTGGTCGGCATGGATGAGATGGACCGAACAGTCTGTTTCTGTGCTATATGACGCTCTGACCCTATAACAGTGGATACTGTAAATCAGAAACAATAACAGAAATTGCTGGAAAATCTCAGCAGGTTTTGCAGCATCTGTGGAGAGAAAGCAGAGCTAACGTTTCAGCTCTCTTCATCAGAAACTGCTGAAAACTACTTCACCAAAACCATAAGGAAATTGAAACAGTTGGGGAGATAGGGATGCAAATTGGAGTTCAGATAAAAGACAAGCAGAAGTCTTATTGAACAGCATAACAGGCCTGAAGGGCTGAATGGCCAACACCTACTCCTAATCCCGCTCTGCACTGAAAAGATTAGATTCCTGCTTTTGTGCTTTCAGTCCTGCCAAGCGAAAATGTCCTCACCTTTAATGAATGAAATTGCAGCCATGTAACAGTGTCTTGGCATTGTCCATTCCTTGAGAAAAGGGGTTAATGTTATTGCTGATCACAGGGCAGTGTTGGCAGTAGTTCAGATCCAGTCCCTTCCCCAGGCACGCCTGGATTCCAATGCAGGACCATGAGATAGTTTTGGGATCTGCTTGTGTAGACAGATTGGAGCTTAAAGTCGAGAGTGTGGAGCTGGAAAAGCACAGCAGGTCAGGCAGCATCCGAGGAGCAGAACTCTGATCTACTGCAACTACAGCCCTCACTTTTCCCTTCAGATTGGAGTTTAAGTCTCCTAACCTCAAAATGGCAGTCACATTGTGAATAATCCTGAGTTGTCCTTGTGTGCTGCTCTCTGTCTCAGTTTCTAACCTCCTCCAGCCCTGTGCAGAATCTCAGGGCTTCTCTGACTCTGGCCTGCTCTATATCTTGCCATCCATCCATTATCATGACTAGTAATTATGCTCTGTGCTCTGGAACTCCCTCTCTCCACCCTGCTCTCATCCCTTAAGACACGGTCCTGTCTATCTGACATGTCTGATGGGCAATTCCTGTCTTGTTATTCTCTTCTGAACACCCCGAGACCTTTTAGTGCTGTGCAGACGGAGCGAACTCAACAGCCTGACATTTTGCACACCGACCCTCCCCTTAGTGAGAGTCTGCCCACTGACCTGTATGCCTCAGGAACCTGGAAGCTCGGTGGCTTTTGAAATCTGGTTGTCTGTTTAAAATCTGACCAAGACGTCTCCTGCTGCAGGTTGTAATCGTTCCCTCCAGGGAATCTGCTGTCATTGTGTGTCACTCATGGTCTGCCCTGTGCCATCCTCACACATTCTCTGCAACTCATCTACAAACACTCAGTGACATCCTCCAGCCAGCTATTTAATCTGTCTTTCAGAGAGATCTCTGCAACTGAGCCACTGATTGAAATACTGAGATTTTCTTTCTTGGATGTCACTGTATTGGAGTTCTTTTTTTTAGCTCTTGCAATATTAAGCCCCTCTTCGTTTGCCTTATGGTCTGTAAATGGAATATTCATTCACAGGTCTTAATTTATTTTCGGTGTTTCTGAGTCTGGCAATAGATGGGATCTCTCAGAATTGGAGGGAGAATGAGAGCTGGAGAGGTTGAGAGAGTGAATTGCAGAAATTGGAACCTGGAGAGGCTGACAACCAGAAATAGTGAAAGTTACAAGCGAGTAATTGCAGATGTTGGAAATCTGAAATAATGCGAGTGTGAGAGTAAGGGAGACGCAGAGCACGACAGAGTCAGAGGAGCACAGAGAGCACTGGTGGAGGTGAGAGAGAGAGGGGGATGGCATACGAGAATTATTACTGGGCTCCTTTAGTAATTGAGACCATGGAAGGTGTGCCCCAAACCTATGATGCGAGGGTGAGGTGCCCAATCGCGTCAGACCTGACGGAGGAGTCGATTCCAAACTTTTGCAATCCCTATCTTGTCAGAGGTTTACTGGGTGAGTCCTGGAGGTCCTCCCACACAACAACTGGAATTTAAAATATGCTGCACTCAAGATAAATTGGCTTCAACATGTCAGAACAATTGACATGTAATAAAAACACAGCTTCAGAAATATGTCAACCCATTCATCGAGCATCCCTCAATCAGACAGCAACCTCTAACTACATCAGATCAGTTGTCAGGGAAGGAAATTAAATTCCAGGAGATTACTGCTCTGTTCCTGACATTCCTGGGTTCCCCATTCAAATTTATTTTGATTTCTCATGGGCATCACTGGCTGAGTCACTATTTATTATCTGTCCTGAGTTGCCCCTGGAGAAGGTGGGGGTGAGCTGCCTTCTTGAACCGCTGCAGTCCGTGTGCTGTAGGCAGACCCACAATGCCCTTAAGGAAGGAATTGCAAGATATTGACCCAGCGACAGTGAAGGAGCGGCGATATATTTCCGAATTAGGATGGTGTGTGGCTTGGAGGGGAACTTGCGGGGGGGTGGTGCTTCCATGTATCTGCTGCCCTTGTCCTTATAGATGGAAGTCATCATGGGTTTGGAAGGTGCTGTTCTGAGGATCTTTGGTGAATTTCTGCAGTGCATCTTATAGATAGTACACACGGCTGCTACTGAGCGTCTGTGGTGGAGGGAGTGGACATCTGTAGAAGTGAGAGTTTAGATTACTTACAGTGTGGAAACAAGCCCTTCGGCCCAACAAGTCCACACCGACCCGCTGAAGCGCAACCCATCCATTCCCCTAACACTACGGGCAATTTAGCATGGCCAATTCACCCGAAGTGGTTACACAATTCTGTTTGTTGGGAGTGCAGAACATTCTGTTGATGCCAGGATGTGTTCACAGTTTGTGAGCTGTGCCCCTATAACCCTGCCTGTAGGGTCTAGCGTCATGCCTTCCTGAAGGTTCTCACATACACATGGAACTTTCTGCCAGGACCCCCCAAATACTGCCTTGCTGAAAGACTCAAACATCTTCAACCAGTTTTCAGGCAATTCCTGATGAACCAAATGCTCCTACCTTTCCCTCCGTTGTACCTCAGTGATTGCACAATCAAACTGTCAGGTTAGGCCACAAGACGTCAGAGCAGAAGGGGGCCATGCAGCCCATTTAGTCTGTTCCATCTCGGCTGATCTGATAAGCCTCAAATCCACTTTTCTGCCCTTTCCCTGGAACGCTTGATTAATCATCCTCTCTCAACCTTGAATATAGTTAACAATCCAGCCTTTCAAGCCCTCTGTGGTAAAGAATTCCACAGATTCACTACCCCCTGAGCGATGAAATACTTCCTCATCTCTGAGTTCAACCCTCACTCTGAGATTTTAAAAATTTTATTCACAGAAGAGGGCGTCTCTAGCCAGGCCTGTATTTATTGCCCAGCCCTAGTTGCCCAGAGGGCAGTTCAGAGTCAACCACATTGCTGTGGGTCTGGAGTCACATGTAGGTCTGACCAGGTAAGGATGGCAGATTTCATCCCCGAAAGTGAACCAGTTGGGCTTTTCCGACAATGGATTCACGATCATCAGAAGATTCTTAATTCCAGATGTTTATTGAATTCACACTCCACCATCTGCTACGGCAGGAATCAAACCCAGGTCCCCAGAACATTACCTGTGTCTCTGGATTTACAGGCCATTGATAATACCACTAGGCCATTGCCTCTCCCTTGTCTCTCTCACGAAAGTAAACAACGTTGTGGGCGGCACGGTGGCACAGTGGTTAGCACTGCTGCCTCACAGCGCCTGAGACCCGGGTTCATTTCCCTCCTCAGGCGACTGTCTGTGTGGAGTTTGCACGTTCTCCCCGTGTCTGCGTGGGTTTCCTCCGGGTGCTCCGGTTTCCTCCCACAGTCCAAAGATGTGCAGGTCAGGTTAATTGGCCATGCTAAATTGCCCGTAGTGTTAGGTAAGGGGTAAATGTAGGGGTATGGGTGGGTTGCGCTTCGGCGGGTCGGTGTGGACTTGTTGGGCCGAAGGGCCTGTTTCCACACTGTAAGTCTAATCTAATCTAATCTAATCTAATCACATTACTGTGGGGCTGGAGTCACATCTGAAGATTGACACTGTCTTCCTTAGTCCAGGGTTTTGTAGAAGGAGGGGATGTATTTGTCGTTTCTCTGGAATGTATGTTCATACAGTCGTGGAGTTATAGATATGTACAGCACGGAAATAGACCCTTCAGTCCAATTCATCCATCCTGACCAAATATCCTAAATTAATCTAGTCCCATTTGCCAGCATTTACCCCCACCCCTCTAAACCCTTCCTATCCACAGAACACACCAGATGGCCTCCTTCTTTAGAGACTGCAATTTCCTTTCCCACGTGGTTAAAGATGCCTTCCAACGCATCTTGCCCACATCCCGCACCTCCGCTCTCAGACCACACCCCACCAACCGTAACAAGGACAGAATGCCCCTGGTGCTCACCTTCCACCCTACCAACCTTCGCATAAACCAAATCACCCGCCGACATTTCCGCCACCTCCAAAAAGACCCCATCACCAGGGATATATTTCCCTCCCCACCCCTTTCCACCTTCCACAAAGACCGTTCACTCCGTGACTACCTGGTCAGGTCCACGCCCCCCTACGACCCACCCTCCCATCCTGGCACTTTCCCCTGCCACCGCAGGAACTGTAAAACCTGCGCCCACACCTCCTCCCTCACCTCTATCCAAGGCTCTAAAGGAGCCTTCCACATCCATCAAAGTTTTACCTGCACATCCACTAATATAATTTATTGTATCCGTTGCTCCCGATGCGGTCTCCTCTACATTGGGGAGACTGGCCGCCTCCTAGCAGAGCGCTTTAGGGAACATCTCCGGGACACCCGCACCAATCAACCACACCGCCCCGTGGCCCAACATTTCAACTCCCCCTCCCACTCTGCCGAGGACATGGAGATCCTGGGCCTCCTTCACCGCCGCTCCCTCATCACCAGATGACTGGAGGAAGAACGCCTCATCTTCCGCCTCAGAACACTTCAACCCCAGGGCATCAATGTGGACTTCAACAGCTTCCTCATTTCCCCTTCCCCCACCTCATCCTCGTTTCAAACTTCCAGCTCAGCACTGTCCCCATGACTTGTCCGGATTTGTCCGACCTGCCTAGCTCCTTTTCCACCTATCCACTCCACCCTCTCCTCCCTGACCTATCACCTTCCTCTCCTCCCCCACTCACCCATTGTACTCTATGCTACTCTCTCCTCTCCCCACCCCATCCTCCCCTAGCTTATCTCTCCATGCTTCCAGCTCACTGCCTTTATTCCTGATGAAGGGCTTTTGCTCAAAACGTCGATTTCACTGCTCGTTGGATGCTGCCTGAACTGTTGTGCTCTTCCAGCACCACTGATCCAGAACCTTCCTATTCATATACCCATCGAGTTGCCTTTTAATTGTACCAACCTCCACCATTTCCTCTGGCAGCTTATTCTATACATGTCCCACCCTCTGCATGAAAAGGTTGCCCCTTAGTTCCTTTTTATATCTTTCCCTTCTCACCCTAAACCTATGCCCTCTAGTTCTGAACTCCCCCACCCCAGGGAAAAGACCTTGTCTATTTACCCTGTCCATGCCCCTCATGATTTTATAAACCTCATGTGTGTATACAAACGAGTGTGTGCATGGGGTCACCCCACCTGCTAGGTGTCTGGATGTGAAGGTGGGTGTGAGCATGAGGGTGTGTCGAGGTGTGTTTGCACCTCCAGGCGCACGTGCGTACAATTGTGCATATATGCACAGGAGCACGTCTGTGTGTGTACAGTGCATGTGACAGAGTGAGCAGGAGTGAACATGATTGTGTAAGCAGTGTGTGTAGATGGTGTGTAAGCAGGTGTGAGTGTGCGAGAGCAGCCTGAGTGTGTGCTTATTTTCCACACGATACTATCAAGCTGCCTGTCCCTGACTCGCGGTTATTGAACCCTTCTGGTTAATGAGTTTCTTTCACATCGCTCAGATAAGAGAGAGAAAGAATTGTCAGGGTCCTTTGTGTTGAATCAGTCTAATACAGATTGAACGAGAACTGTGCAGAGTGGTATCATTAACCTGCAGGTCAGAAAAACACTTCCCGCCAGAGAACTGAGACCTTCAGGAAATCACGACCAGCTTCTTTGCCAGATTAGGGAGGAGATTGGATTCATTCAGAATGCTGCACCTCACTAACGCTCTGTTTCCAAGGTGTGGCTGGACCGAACCCCCAGTTTGATATAAAATCCTCCTCTCTGATCACCAAGGTCAGGAACATGAGCTGAAGAGCCCCGATATTTCATCAAACACTCCCAGGACAGGGACAGCATGGGGTTATATACAGAGTAAAGCTTCCTCTACACCATCCCCATCAAACACTCCCAGGACAGGGACAACACGGGGTTAGTTACTGGTAAAGCCTCCTCTACACCATCCCCATCAAACACTCCCAGGACAGGGACAACACGGGGTTAGATACTGGTAAAGCCCCCTCTACACCATCCCCATCAAACACTCCCAGGACAGGGACAGCATGGGGTTATATACAGTGTAAAGCTCCCTCTACACCATCCCCATCAAACACTCCCAGGATAGGGACAGCACGGTGTTAGATACTGGTAATGCTCCCTCTACAATATCCTCATCAAACACTCCCAGGGCTGGGACAGCACGGGGTTAGATACTGAGTAAAGCTCTCTCTACACTAACCCCATCAAACACTCCCAGGATAGGGACAGCACGGGGTTAGATACAGAGTAAAGCTCTCTCTACACTGTCCCCCCATCAAACACTCCCAGGATAGGGACAGCACGGGATTAGATACAGAGTAAAGCTCCCTCTACACTGTCCCCCATCAAACACTCCCAGGATAGGGACAGCACAGGGTTAGATACAGAGTAAAGTTCCCTCTACACCATCCCCATCAAACACTCCCAGGATAGGGACAGCACGGGATTAGATACAGAGTAAAGCTCCCTCTACACTGTCCCCCATCAAACACTCCCAGGATAGGGACAGCACGGGATTAGATACAGAGTTAAACTCTCTCTACACTGTCCCCATCAAACACTCCCAGGGCTGGGACAGCACGGGGTTATATACAGAGTAAAGCTCCCTCTACACCATCCTCATCAAACACTCCCAGGACAGGGACAGTACCAAAATTGGAATTTCTCTGGCAGGTTGATCATTTCTGATGTGAAGGACATTTCACAAGATCCGTGACGCCAATAGAAAGAGCAGATCATCTGATCAGAATTTATTTGATGTGCATCTTTTGAATAAATCCCAACGGGAAACTTTTGTCTCAGATTGCAAAAGGACATTTGGGAAGGTCACTGAGGACTGGGAAGGTCCCTGCAGCGCTGAAAGGGCGCTAGGAGGTAGGTGGTGAGGTGCCAATGTCTACGGGCTCCTCACTGGGATATAAAGCTCTGCCTGGAAGTCATCCACAAAGCTGTGGCTCTGTTAGTGACTTGTCCTAAAACAGACTATCTGGTCACTAGCCCATCATCATTTGTGGGATCTTGCTGTGAACAACTCGGTCGCTACCTTCCAACAGCAACAGCATTTCATCAGTAGCTTCACCAGCTGTAAACCACAGAAATGATACAGCTCCAAAGGGCGTCATTCGGCCCATCTTGTCCAGGCCAACCCTATAGACACTCAGCTGTCCTTTCTAATCCCATCTTGCTGCACACAGCCCAGAGCCCTTCAGTTTACTGCACTTAAAGTGCAGATCCAGAAAGAGTTTAGGGTCTCTGTCTCCACCACCAACTCAGGCTGGAATGTTGTGGGTTTGTGTGCAGACCTGGTTAAATGGAACCTTTTGTTTCTCATGTCCTTTCAGACACTGACAGATAGAGCTTGCTGATCTTGCTGCTTTCCCTCCAATTATTGCAGTCAGGATCAGCTTGCTGGTCTCCTGTGTGTTTTTTAAAATTTCACCATGACGTTTTGATCTGAACGCAGTACGAAGGTGCCTGCTGAATGCTCGCACTCCTTTTCCCAGTCTGCGCGCCGGCTGCTGTGGGTCAGTGGATATGGAAAGCACAGAGTCATGGAGAGAGAGGACAAAGTGATTTAATCCGTTTGAGTGCTCAGATGATATCATCAGCCAGAAGGGCTGGGCTTTGAATGGTTTGTGCATGTTCTGAACATCAGGCCAGGACCCCATCACTCTGACATTTTAGTTAATGGGATGAGATCCTGGGCTTTACTGGAGTCTGCACAGTCTCTTTGTGAGACTCACTGCCTTTTTCTGATTAAATGTGCTGAATGGAATTTTTATGTACTTCATGCTCGGGCTAATGTTTCTCAGCTCTGCCCTCCCCTCTTCTAAATACCTTTCTTTTTACCTTCCCCATTCCTTCTCCATTGCCCTCTTATACACCTCTAGTCCCCTTATTTCTTCCCTCCCCTTCCTTTTCCTCTTATCCACCACTGCTCTGCTCCAGATTCTCATCACCATCCCTCCTCCTCTGCCAGATAATCCATAGGTTCCCAATACCATCCTGTTTGGAGAACTTGAGCTCTGGGGAGAAGCTGAATAGACTGGGGCTGTTTTCCCTGGAGCATCAGAGACTAAGGGGTGACCTTACAGAGGTTTATAAAATCATGAAGAGCTGAAAATGTGTTGCTGGAAAAGTGCAGCAGGTCAGGCAGCATCCAAGGAGCAGGAGAGTTGACGTTTCGGGCATGAGCCCTTCTTCAGGAATCATGAAGGGCACAGTCAGGGTAAATAGACAAGGTTTTTGTGGGGAGTCCAGAACTAGAGGGCATAGGTGTAGTATGAGAGGGGAAAGATTTCAAAGGGACCTAAGGGACAACATTTTCACACAGAGAGTGGTATGTATATAGAATGAGCTGCCAGAGAAAATAGTGAAGTCTGGTACAATTACGGCATTTAAAAGGCATCTGATCGGGTACCTGAATAGGAAGGGTTTGGAGGGATATGGACCAAGTGCTGGCAAATGGGACTAGATTAGGTTGGGATATCTGGTCAGCATGGACGAGTTGGACCAAAGGGTATTTTTCCATGCTGTATATCTCTATTAATCTATGACTCTATGACAATCCACTCACTTTCACAGAGAATTATCTGTGAGTCAAACAGTGATTACTTCACTGCCTGAAATCAGCAACAGAGAGAGAGACAGACAGAAACGCAGACAAAGGCACACAGATAAACAAAGAGAGGCACACATGGACACGTAGACAGAGACATACATACACAAGACAATGTGACACTGACAGAGAGAGAGATGCAGTCAGAAACACACAGATAGAAAGAGAGAAAAAAACTCTCAGACACATAGAGACATATATACAAAAGATGGTGTGACACACATCAACAGAGGGAGATACACAGAGAGAGACGCGCACATACACTCTTCCCTGTCATGAAGCCATGTTGATTTTGTTTGATTTTATGATGAATTTCTCAATGCTCTGTAATTACATCCTTTCTAACAGACTGATTTTCCCAATACTAAGCATTAAGCTAACTGGTCCATTACTGCCAGTTTTATACCTCTCTCTTTCTTTTTAAATAAAGGTATAATTGAGAGGTACAATTAAAACTATAATATTATTCAATTGAAGCATTCCAAAGGACACTAGATGTATTTTTTTTTAGGTTGTATTACAGGCAGGGATATGGGGACAAGGCACAAGATTGTCACTAGAGCTGGTACAGACATGACGGGCTGAATAGTCTCTTTCCGTACTGTAATAAATTCTGTGATCCTGTATAGGAATAAAGTAAAGGCAACTGCCTGTCATCTTCACCAGGCCAATTAGGGCCAGCCTAGCCACCAATACCCACATCCTGCGAATGATTGGATTAGATTACTTACAGTGTGGAAACAGGCCCTTCGGCCCAACAAGTCCACACCGACCCTCCAAAGAATAATCCATCCAGACCCATTTCCCTCTGACTAATGCACTTAACACTACGGGCAATTTAGCATGACCAATTCACCTGACCTGCACATCTTTGGACTGAGGGAGGAAACCGGAGCATCCGAAGGAAACCCACGCAGACACGGGGCGAATGTGCAAACTCCACACATTCAGTTGCCTGAGGCAGGAATTGAACCCGGGTCTCTGGCGCTGTGAGGCAGCAGTGCTAACCACTGTGGAACCGTGCCGCCCACTAATGAATGAATTAATAAACTTCAAATGTCTTACCCTAGACTTCCTACATTCTCTATTCCGTCGGGTAAAAATGTTCCAGAACACATCCTTCACTAGTAAATCACCAGTTCCTTTCATTTCAGAGGGAATTACGTGAACCGTCTGTTCCTTATTCTCATCTGATCATTCTGCTTTCAGTCACCACTCCCTGGGGTGAATGTTTACCAAATACACAGCCCTGATGGGAGATCTTGTGGTACAGTGGGTACTGTCTCTGCCTCTGGGCTAGGAGCTCTCAGTTTACAATCCCACACCAGGACATGATGACAATGGAAGTGCACGAGTAACAAGATTGAACAGGCTGATTGTCCAAAGACCAGCTGGCAGCGCCAAGAGCCAGACAGCAGCCGCCTGGTCAGCCATTATCCAGTAGGCAAGGGTCTTCCCGAAAAGCATGGACCCATTGAAAGGAGGCCCATGGCCCAGCCCTCGGGAAAGAAGACCAGGCTCGCCCAAAGGAAACTGAGCAGTCCTGGGGTGTGGGTGTCTGTGCAAGATCCAGACAACTGCAGCTGTTGCTCCCATTGTCAATTTTTCTTTAACTTGTTCAGAGATGTGGGCATCTCTGGCTGGGTCATTTACTGCCCGTCACTAATCAGATGGCAATTAAGAGTCAACCACATTGCTGTGGGGTCTGGAGTCACATCTAGGCCAAGCCAGGTAAGGACGGTGGATTTCCTTCCCTAAAGGACGTTAGTGAACCAGGTGAGATTTTACAAAGAATTGATGACCAGAGAAGGTTCAGAAGAGATTTACCAGGATGTTGCTGGGTATAGAAGGTTTGAGTTATAAAGAAAGGCTGGATAGGCTGGGGCTTTTTTTTAATGCAGCGTAGGAGTTTGAGAGACGACCTTATAGAAGTTTATAAAATAATGAGGAGATTGGATAGAGTTAATGGTAGTTGTCTTTTCCCTAGGGTGGGGGATTTCAAGACTAGGGGACACAGAGGGTAGTTCATGTGTGGAATGAACTTCCTGAGGAAGTGGTGGATGTGGGGACAGTTGCAATGTTTAAAAGACAATTGGATAAGTACATGAATAGGAAAGGTTTGGAGGGATATGGGCCAGGGGCAGGCAGGTGGGACTGGTTTAGTTCAGGATTACAGTCGGCACAGACTGGTTGGACCGGTTTCCCGTGCTGTATGACTTAATGATGATGATCATGATCACAGTCACCATCATTGATCAGCTTTGAATTATTTTATTATCTAATAACAGAATTTGAATTCCACCAGTTCTCACTGGCTGCGGGTCCTGGAGTCACCTATCGGCCAGACCGGATAAGGATGGCAGAGTTCCTTCCCTGAAGGACATTAGTGAATGAGATGGGTTTTTACAACAACTGATGATCATTATCGTGGTCAGTTTTAAATTCCAGATTTTATTATCTAATTGAATTTGAATTCCAGCAGTGGTCGTGGTGGGATTTGAACCTGGGTGTCCATGGCACTAAGTGGGCCCTCTGGATGACTATGCAAGTGACAAAACCATCTCCCCCTAATGCATCATAACACACTGTTCAGAGATGTTAGGACACCCCTCAGAAGCAGATGGGACTTGAAGCCTCTTAAATTTAAAGGACTATTTTGCACATAGACATCACAGAAAGATTAAGGTTCGGCAGTCCATTGTCAATGGAAGAGACACACGAGAGGCTAAAATCTCAAAAGGATTTTAGATTTCCTTTTTTGTTTCAAGGCCATCATTGGACACTCAATCCCAGATTTGTTTTTAAATTGAATTTGACTTCCACTGTCTGTCATGGGGGTATTCAGACCCGGGTCCCTCGAACGCCGCCCCAGTCTGTGGATGTACAATCATGCATTACTATCCTTAAGCCCTCACCTCGCTGTGTAGATAAGGCTCCCACATGACAGAATGAGTAAATGGTGGAGACTGAATGGCTCTGAAAGGACCCACCAGCTACAATGTCAGGAGGAAAGCAGGCAGTAATCAGAGTGTTCAGGAGTCACCAATTTCAACGTTCAAGTTGCAGATTAAAGCTTGGAATCAACCTGCATTGAAAACATTTAGTGTCAGCTGGAAAAGAAAGAAAACCAACAGGAAAAGTGCAGAAAGGTGGTTTTTCTTTGAAAAATAAATTATTTATTAGGTACAAACGAATGTGCGTGTCACATGGTTAAACAGCAGACCATTAAGAGAAAGGATTACATGGTGGAATTTCTCTGTCGGAGGAGGTTTAGCATGCTCAGAATGCTGTAAAAACATCGCACTGTTCAACAAGGGAAACGAGACCCAGGTTAGTTCACACCCAAAGACATGCAGAGCAGAGCAGAGCAACTAGTTTAACAACGTGTGGATGAAAACCGCTCACCAGTGAGTATCCACAGCTGCTCTCAGTGTGGGGATGTCATGCTCTAGTCTTGGGGATGGTCAAGCTCAGGATTTTAGATCAGCAGAAGAAGCCAGGAGGGGGCGATGGTGGGTATTCAGGGTGGGCAGCTTCAGTGGGGGGGGAGCCATGAGCTGTCAGGGTGGGCAGGAAACGGGGGATAAATGATGGCTAGCCAAAAGCTCTCAAACCTGCCTCCTTTTAAAACTTCCGTCCTCAGGGTGCCCCCTGCAATTAGATCTGCACACTACAATTCTTCTCCTAGATACAACAATCCTCATTGGCCAACTCAGGCAGAAAGTCAGGCTACACAAACAGAAAGACTGGACGCCTCCTAGCAGAGCGCTTTAGGGAACATCTCTGAGACACCCGCACCAATCAACCACACCGCCCTGTGGCCCAATATTTCAACTCTCCCTCCCACTCAGCCGAGGACATGGAGGTCCTGGGCCTCCTTCACCGCCGCTCCCTCACCACCAGACGCCTGGAGGAAGAACGCCTCACCTTCGGCCTCGGAACACTTCAACCCCAGGGCATCAATGTGGACTTCAACAGTTTCCTCATTTCCCCTTCCCCCCACCTCACCCCAGCTCCAAACTTTCAGCTCAGCACTGTCCCCATGACCTGTCCTACCTGCCCATCTTCTTTTCCATCTATCCACTCCACCTTCCTCTCTGACCTATCCCCTTCATCCCCACCACATTCACCCATTGTATTCTTTGCTACCTTCCCCCACCCTCCTCCCTGACCTATCATCTCCATCCCCACCCCCACTCATCCATTGTACTCTATGCTACTTTCTCCCCTACCCCCACATTCCCCTCATATATCTCTCCACCCTGCAGACACTCTGCCACTATTCCTGATGAAGGGCTTTTGCCCGAAATGTCGATTTCCTGCTCCTCGGATGCTGCCTGAACTGCTGTGCTTTTCCAGCACCACTCTAATCTAGAAACAGAAATAGCTGGAAAAGCTCAGCAGGTCTGGCATCAGCTGTGGAGAGAAATCAGAGTTAACGTTTTAGGTCGAGTCACCCTTAGAAGAGCCATGGACTGAAACACTAACGCTGATTTCTCTCCACAGACGCTGAGCTTTGCCAGCTCTTTCTGTTTTTGTTTCTGATTTACAGCATCCGCCGTTCTTTCGGTTTTTAGAAAGCCAGGCTCTTCTATTTTAAAAAGCATCACAGCCCTGCTCACTCCCACCGTCACCACTTGATTGCTGTCCTCAAGCGTTGTCCCTGCTAGAAAACATGGCTGGAGAAATCAACTGTGGAAGACCTCACAATCGAGCTTAACTCCATCTATAAACAACATCCACTTCCAGGTGCATTCCAGAGCCAGTATCTTCACTGGACAGCAGTTAAGAATCTGATGGATGTGAATCCTTCCACAGGGAACCCAGTCAGGAACGCCTTCCCTCTCCTATTCTTTCTACAATCTCGAAACCCAAGGCACTGAGTGAATTGTAGCTCCCAAATACCACACTTCCTAAAGTTAGCAATCTAATTGATCATAAAATATGGTTTGGATGCTTATTACAAATATTAATTAGATGGACTAAATACACACGTTAACTACAATTACCTATTAATCACATATGCTAATTTCCAATACTAACTTCAAATGCTAATACTATATGTTTATTCAAAACACTTTCTTTTTACACATACCAATAATACAGAATAGTAAATGCTTATTGCAATTCATAACTCATTACAAATGTTCATTACATACACTGATTATCGATCTTAACTAACTACAAATACTAACTGGCAAAACGTCCGTGGCTCTGTTCACATTCAGCTGATGGATGTAGGGTTTTCTGACTGACCGAACTGCGATGGAATTAACATCGATGTATCAGATATCTCCATAGAGCCACTTAGTGGCCAAGGGTTGCAACTGTGACGTGACAGTTGACATAGCAAAATTCGATGTGAAACACTGACTGAAATTTAATATGGGAATCAAAAATCACAGTCAAAACTCAACGTCTGGAAGTAAGGTTTGTCAGACCTGGCTAAGACTCCCTTTTTAAAAAACAACTTATCTAACGTTACATTCAAAAGTAAAGGGTCAGATCGAAGAGGCAAAATGCAAGTTAAGGCTTCCTTTGCCCATTGCTGAATCATAATTTACCTCTTTCAAGCTCATTGTTCAGAAAAAAAAAGCCTCATGCTTAAGGATAGAAAGACAGACACAAAAGAAGACTTGTATGTGTGTTGTGTTTTTCAGTTCAGGACATCCCATGGCACTTTTTAACCTGTGAAGTACTTGTTGAATTGCAGCCACTATTGTAATATTTGAAATGCAGCAGCTTGCATCCAGCAAGCTCTTACAAACAGCTCGGTGATCTGGGAGAATAAAGAATAAATATTGGCCAGGACACCTGAAAAGTTACCCTCAATATCTTTTTAAAATAGTGCTGCAGGATCCTTAGATAGGAGTCAGCACTTTGAAGCCCCTTCTGAAAGGCAGCTCCTCGGGCAGTACGGCACTCCCTTGGTATTGACTCTCTGACAGTGCGGCACTCCCTCGGTACTGACTGTCCGACAGTGCGGCACTCCCCCAGTACTGACCCTCTCACAGTGCAGCACTCCCTCAGTACTAACCCTCCCACAATGTGGCACTCCCTTAGTACTGACCCTCCAACAGTGCAGCACTCCCTCAGTACTGATCCTCTCACAGTGTGGCACTCCCTCAGTACTGACCATCCGACAGTGCGGCACTCCCTCAGTACTGACCCTTCAACAGTGCAGCACTCCCTCAGTACTAACTCTCCCACAATGTGGCACTCCCTCATTACTGACCCTCCCACAATGTGGCACTCCCTTAGTACTGACCCTCCAACAGTGCAGCACTCCCTCTGTACTGATCCTCTCACAGTGTGGCACTCCCTCAGTACTGACCATCCGACAGTGCAGCACTCCCTCAGTACTGACCCTCTGACAGTGCAGCACTCCCTCAGTACTGACCCTCCGACAGTGCAGCACTCCCTCAGCACTGACCCTCCAACATTGCAGCACTGACCCTCCCACAGTGTGGTACTCCCTCAGTACTGACACTCCCACAGTGTGACACTCCCTGAGTACTGACCCTATGACAGTGCAGCACTCCCTCAGTACTGACCCTCCGGCAGTGCAGCACTCCCTCGGTGCTGACCCTCTGACAATGTAGCACTCCCTTGGTACTGCACTGTACTATCAGAGTGAATCACATTAAAACAAAATCCAACTTCTCTCACTAAAATATCAAAACTCATCATTTGAGGTAAAAGTCCAGCACTCAATACCAGAAATATCAATATTATATCCACTTGATAACACTGTCCCACAATGCACCACTTTGATCTGTTTTGGTATGTTGGTAAGCGCTCATCCTGCCTTGCCAGTGTACTGATCTGATACCACAGGAACTATATTATTGAGGTGGTTAGATTCATAATGTGGGAGAATTTGGAAGGTTATGGCTTGGCACGATATAGATGTTGACAGGAGGAGCCAGGAGCTTGCCCTATAAAGGGTGCTCTGATGTATAAAGGAATGCGAGGAATTGTCCGTTGTGCTGATTGGTAGGGTTTTATTTTGATTTAAAGAAGAACACAAGTTGTCTTTGGGGAACAGAGGGCTGTTATTCCACTTTTATTAATCTCTCATCCCACTGCTCTGTTTCCTCACTGCATCTAGCCCTCGCCTCTACTTACTTAGTGTCCTGCTGTATTATTCATCTTTCTTTGCACCTCACTTCCCTTCGTAACACCCCAAACCTGTCAAGAAGCAAATCAAATTGCCTCACACCTCAGCTTCCATTTCCTACATCCTGGTGAACCTGTCGAATGGTATTTGACAAACGTGGCATGTGACACTCATAACAGTAAGCAAGCATTTGACACAGTGGCTGCATGGATGTTTATATTCTGTGACTTGAGCTGAATGAAGGAAATAGGATGGTTAACTAGGCAAGCACAGTGAATATGAAAAGGAACAAATATACCTTTGGCCAAACCCAGCCGGATTCAGATTTAGTCCAAAGAGGTAACAGAAACAGTTTATTGGCATTTTGGGCAAAAGCCCTTTATCAGGCTTTTGCCCGAATGTCGATTTTCCTGCTCCTCGGATGCTGCCTGACCTGCTGTGCTTTTCCAGCACCACTATAATCTAAACTGCAGTTTCCAGCATCTGCAGTCCTCACTTTTGCCTAGAAACAGTTTATTGTCCATCACAAGGCACATTAGAAAAAGCTGAGAAATTGATTGGGGGGGGGGAGGTATTAGTATAATGATAATGTCACTGGATTAGTAAATCCAGAACGGCAAATTCCAGTGTTCTGGGAATATGGGTTCAAATCCCACCACAGCAAATCTTGGATAGAATAGGCTCAAGCTGCTCCTGCTCGTAAAAGAATGCGAGGGCATTGATTTAAAGTGATGTGCTAAGGAAGCGAGAGAGTGATATGAGACAAACCCTTTCTCACCCAGCAAGTAATTCTGGATCCCATTTACCATTCCCCTGAGAAAAAGAACAGGAAATGACATCACCATAGGAGATGATGTCGCCACAGGAAATGACATCACCAATCCAAGGAAACCCAAATATATAAATAGAAAGCGGGCTACACCATCAGTGCTTCATTCGGAGGCTCACTGAAGATTTAGATTAGATTACCTACAGTGTGGAAACAGGCCCTTTGGCCCAACCAATCCACATCGACCCTCCAAAGAGCAACCCACTCAGACCCATTTCCCCTTGACTAATGCACCTAACACTGTGGGCAATTTAGCATGGCCAATTTACCTGACCTGCACATCTTTGGACTGTGGGAGGAAACCAGAGCATCCGGAGGAAACCCACGCAGACACGGGGAGAATGTGCAAACTCCACACAGACAGTCACCCGAGGCTGGGATCAAACCTGGGACCCTGGTGCTGTGAGGCTGCAGTGCTAACCACTGAGCCACCGTGTCGTCCAGTTTGGTGCCACCTAGTATGGTGACAAAACGTCTGAAAATGAACCTCCCAGCTCAGTGAGCAAACCTACATCCAGAATTTCAAAACTCGCTAACGGAATACACTGCCTGGAAAAGTGGTGGGTGCAGGTTCAACTAAGGCATCCAAGATGGACACTGGATGATTATTTAGATGGGGAAAAGGAAGGGTAACCAAAATGGTGTAGAATGATGGGCTGAATGGCCTCTTTCTTCACCAGAACAATTCTGTGAATCTATGGTGAAATTTGAATTTAAAAAAAATTTAGAATAAAGAGCAGGACTAATAGTAGAGGGATATGGGCCAAGTGCTGACAAATGGCACTAGATTAGGTTAGGATATTTGGTCAGCATGGATGAGTTGGACCGAAGGGTCTGTTTCCAGGCTGTACAACTTTATGACTCTAGGTAAACATTGTCGATTGTTGAGTTCATCTCTGGTCTAGTCTACTGTGACTCCAGACCTACAACAATCTGGGTGGCTCTTTAATGCTTTCTGGGGAATAAATGTTGGCGTCATCACTGATGCTCCATATCCCATGAACAAACAACACACCTGAGTTTATAATCCAAGTTATAATATTAATCATCTACAAGGTGAAGGTGTGGTTGACATTAATAGTGGTGAAACTAGATATGTACCTGAAGGAGGAAAGGATGGGAGATTGCTGGCTTGGTAGGGGCAGTGGTGGAAGAGGTGGTTGGACAGTTAGTTTAGTTGGCTATGTGTCTAGTGAATGGATCAAATCAATGAATCCCAAGGGATTCAAATTCTCTTGCAGCAGGGGCCAACCTTCCCATCACACCCTTAAATCACATCATGGTTCAGTGAATAATCAGGGAGAAAGTGAGGACTGCAGATGCTGGAGATCAGAGGTGAAAATGTGTTGCTGGAAAAGCGCAGCAGGTCAGGCAGCATCCAAGGAACAGGAGAATCGATGTTTCGGGCATGAACCATTCTTCGGGAATGAGGAGAGTGTCCCAGGGTATCTACTCCAAATGCATTAGGACACAAGTTGTAATAACATGCTGAACCCTGGGTCTCAAGTTTGAAGTAAGATTTAGACTGAAAGCAGAGGTGGATGTTAGGATTCTAAGTAGAAGTGAGCAACACTCTCCTCATTCCTGAAGAAGGGCTCATGCCCGAAACATCGATTCTTCTGCTCCTTGGATGCTGCCTGACCTGCTGCGCTTTTCCAGCAACACATTTTCAGTGAATAATCACCCAGGACTTGCCTTCACCACAGAAATGGAAGTGAGGAGAAAGGATAAATAGGTGTATACTTCGACGCAGAGAGAGGAACTCATATCCCCTTTCAGCAGCAGGGAATCCCCCAGCTGTCCACTCTATTTCCTTTTTGCAGCTCAAGTCATGCAACAGAAAGATACATTTAGCAACTCCATTACATATTCATCAGTCAGTCAGATTTTCAAACCTGGGGCAGGGTTGGACCTGATGGGCTGAAGGGCCTGCTTTATTGCTATAAAGTTGATGTAATACTACGTGAAAACTAACATAAGAGGAGGTACATGGAGGCAGAGAAGGATAAAAAGACTCAAATTCAGATGACAACCTTTTGGAGGACAGATTTTTGGGTCAAACTCCTGGAATTGCCTCCCTCAGGGCATTGTGGGTCAACCTACAGCACGTGGAGTGTTACTGTTCAAGAAGGCAGCTCACCCCCACTTTCCCAAGGGGCAATTAGGGACGGGCAGCCAAATGCTAGTGACACCCACATCCCACAAATTAATTTTTTAAAAAGCTTGAGAGGAAGGTCTTGCTGGTGAGAGTAAAAGTTGGGTAAGAGTTGCTCACTTCTACTTATAATTCTAACATCCACCTCTGCTTTCAGTCTAAATCTTACTTCAAACTTGAGATCCAGGGTTCAGCATGTTATTACAACCTGTGTCCTAATGCATTTGGAGTAGTTGGCATAATTTTAACATCTGGCAGGATAACTGATTTTTCCAGTAGCGTGTGTGGACTTTTGGTCTTTACAACATTGTGTGTGAGCGATCAAGTACAGAGGTTTCTTGAACAGAAGCAGCAAGCTCAACCTTCCCTGATAACTTACCCCAAAACTTGATTACCTATTGGTTAGAGCGAGGATCCCCATTCTCCAACCTTAGTCCAAATCTTGTGGCTTTAATGGGGATTCGAAGCTTTCACCACAAGACTGATCAACATCAATTAGCTGTAATGGCTTGAGATTATTTGGCTCTGATCTAATGTAGATGTTGAATCTGAATCCAACCCAATAGGACATTTAAGTGGAATCTTAGTGGCCCTCCAATGGGATCACATAGACTCACACAATGCATGAGGCTTTTCAGCCCATTGTTCCTGTACTGGCTCTTCCATAGAGCTCTCCCCTTAGTCATACTCTTTCCCCACAGCCCTGTACTTATCAAGTATTTATCCAATTCTGATTTTGAAAGTGAATATTCAGTCAGTTCTGTTGCTCTTTGAGACAGTGTGACCCAGATCATCATCACCCTGCTGTGTTTAAACTCTCATCTCCCCTCTGAGTCTTAAATCCATGCTCTCTAGTTACTGACAGACCCGTGCTATTAGGATCAGCTCTCTCTATCCACTCTGTTACTCACCATTGCCAATACGTCATCTTGTTGGACATATTCTGATCACAAAGCAACTTGGCAAAATTGAGCGGAGGGGAAGGGAGGGGATGTAGAAAGGGGAGTGTGGGGGAGTGTGGGGGGGGGGGGGGGGCGTGGTTAAGGAAGAGAGAAATTGGCTCAAAATAACTTGCTGGTACCTTTTCTCCAATCGCAGAACAAGCAGCTGTTTGTGTGAGACAGAGTGTGTGCGCAAGTGCACGTGTGAGCGTGAACGTGTGTGTGCATGAGTCTGTTGTGTGTGTGTGTGTGTGTGTGTTGTGTGTGTGTGTGTGTAGATGTGAAAGTGTCTGAATCAGTATGTAAGTGTGTGAATGTGTCAGTGAGTGAGTGTGCAAGTGTGAGTGCGTGTGTATTTCTATGAGTGTGAGCGTCGGT
This sequence comes from Hemiscyllium ocellatum, assembly GCF_020745735.1. Lineage (NCBI taxonomy): Eukaryota > Metazoa > Chordata > Chondrichthyes > Orectolobiformes > Hemiscylliidae > Hemiscyllium > Hemiscyllium ocellatum. The sequence goes on along the minus strand of NC_083442.1, from coordinate 31,533,622 downwards.
GAGTGTGTTTGAGAGAGTGAATGAGAGTGTGCGTGTGTGTCTATGTGTATGAGTGCTTGTGACTGTGAAAGGGTGGGGTTGGGGACAGGGTCTGTGACCAATTCACAGGGTGTGGTGGGAGGGGGGTGGTTTCTGGGACATTGCGGGAGAGCGGGAATCTGGAACGGATCAGTTTACATAAAGACCCAGAGCCGTCTCACAGTCCACACAGACTGACATCCCCAAAGCAAAGCCAGGGTCTCTCCATACCCCACACAAATCCCCCACACACCCCTCCATCCCCTCCAACTCTTCATTTAAAGCAGTTACACTTTAGACCAGAACTGACTGAATTCTTGGACCCACCACTGGTGTCTTCAGACCCAGGCGGCTGCTGCTGCTGGGGCTGCTGGTGCTGCTGGGGTGGTTGCTGGGGCTGCTGGTGCTGCTGCTGCTGGTGCTGATGCAGTAGGTGGCAATGAGAAAGCCGCAGCTCCCCTTCAGTGCCGCTGTCCAGTTGTCCCACTGGTGGAGGCCAGGGAAGCTCTTTAATTACCTTAATCTCTACTGTAGAGGGAGGCAGTGGGAGGGGATGGGGAGGAGAGGACAAACAGGAGGGAGAAAAGAGAAACGAGAACAGTCAGGCAAGGTTGAGCAGAGAAGACTCAGAAAACGCTGCAGAGTAAAGCAAGAGAGACAAAATCTGAGAAGGAGAAAGAGTGAGATCGGAGCTGTGAGATCCTCCTGCTGGTCTAGTGAACGGCACCATCTCAATTCACCTCACTCCCCAGAACGTGTTGGAGCCGGGATGGGGGTTGGAGGTTAGTGATGTCTCCATCACCATGGGCGAAACAAGACTGAATTCCCATGAGCTGCTAGACTTGACGGGAAAGCGGAGATATGACTGAACTGGAAAGCTTAGAAATGTCCTCCAGTGAGACATATAATAGAGAGGCCTCTTCAGGCCAGTATTAACAGTCCCTAGACTGTCTTCAAATTCTCCAGACTTGGACCATAAGAATAGGCACACTTGATAGCCATCACTACACTCAGGTCTGAAAACAACAAATGCTGGAGATCCCAACAGCTCAGACAGCGTCCATGGAGAGAGAGCAGGCTAACGTTTCGAGTTTTGATGGCTCTTCATCTAATGGATAGTGTCTGACCCACTGTGATCTCCAGCATTTGTTGTCTTCAGTACAGATTCCAGCACCTGCAGGAATTTGCTCCTACTGCACTTAGGTCAGTTAACCTCAAACACTGGGGAGGACAGTTTCAGGATCAGGGGCCAAGACGTGGCGCACTATGTCCAGTTCTGGTTGCCCTGCTCCAGGAAGGATATTATTAAAGTGGAGTGTGTTCAGGAAAGGTTTGCAAGGACATTAGCGAGACTGGAGAGTTTGAGTTGTAAGGAGAGGCTGGGACATTTGTCACTGGAGTACAGGAGGAGTGACCTTATAAAGGTTTATAAAATCATGAGGGGCCCAGATAAGGCAAATAGCCCAGGTCTTATCCCCAGGGTAAGGGAGTTCAAAACTAGAGGGCATAGAGTCAAGGTGAGAGGGGAAAGATTTAAAAGGGACCTGAGGGGCAACTTCTTTACAAAAGGGGTGGTGCATGTATGGAACGAGTTGCCAGAGGAAGAGGTAAATACAGGTACAATTACAATATTTAAAAGATATTTGGACAGGTACCTGAATAGGAAAGGGATCTGGGCCAAATGCAGGTAAATGCATTGAGTTCAGTTGGGAAACCTGGTCAGTATGGACTGAGAGGTCTGTATGTGTACTCTATGACTTGATGACTGAATGCATTTACTCAAAGGCTTGTGAATCTCTGGAATTCCCCTCGCCCAGAAGGATGTGAATGCTCTATTATCGGAGATACCTACGGCTAGGTTCAACATATTATCGGTCAAAGGGAATCCAGGGAAAATGCTTGGTGGGTGGGAAGGTGGAGTTGAGGCCCACAGTGAGCCAAGATTATATTGAATGGGGTAGCAGAATCAAATGGGCTAAATGGTCTACTCCTGTTCCTATTTCTTGCGACTGTGCAAAACAGCCACCGATCTTTGTAGTAATTTATCTGGGGCTGTGCTGAGATAGGTTGCAACAGAAATACTCTCAATGGGGGAACATCTTATCCAACACTCCAGGAAATAAAGGGGCAGTGTCCCTCACACCATCCCAGGTCTCAGGTTAAACTCCAGCTGGAGCTGCTGTTAGTTTCTCTGATAACTGCTGTTAGTTCAGCTTCAGGATAAAAAAAAAACACCGGACAGAATTCCCTTCTCAGGAAAATAAACTAGGGATGAGCAATAAATGCTGGCCCGGCCAGTGACACTGGAAAGAGGAAAGAAAACAGGATCCAGCCAGTTTTGAAGGCTCCAGAGGTGAATATTCTGCCAGGAACAATGATTCACATCTAAGCAGGGAGGTGTTAGGTAAGATAGTGATCATCTTCAGCATGGATGGGAGGAGCTGGAGTACGGGTTACACAGAACTAGTGATACCTGAATTCAAAAAACTGCATGTATTTTCACCCCTGGGAGATAGACGGCAATGTTGGAAGCTCTTTATTGCAGGAATAGCTGCAGGATTTGTCACTGTGCGCTCGGATGCAGGAGCACATATGGAGGTTGCTGAACAACTGCCAATGTTGAGGCTGTTGATGCAGACTTAACTTCAGAATAAAGTCAGAAACCCAAAAGACCACAGTGAGTGGCAAAATAGCACAAAGGGACAAGTAGAGACAGAGGGAGAGAGGAACACACCAACTGGGGGGGATGAACACAGAGAGATTTACCCTGTATCTAACCTCATGCTGACCCTGTCCTTGGAGTGTTTGATGGGGGCAGTGTACAAGGAGCTTTACCCTGTATCTAAGGAGGAAGTGAGGACTCCAGCTGCTAGAGATCAAGAGTCAAAAAGTGTGGTGCTGGAAAAGCACAGCAGGTCCGACAGCATCCGAGAAGCAGGAGAGTCGACGTTTCGGGCAAACACGCTTCATCAGGAACATTCCCGGTGAAGAGTTTGTGCCCAGAACGTCGACTCTCCTGCTCCTTGGATGCTGTCTGACCTGCTGTGCTTTTCCAGCACCACACTTTTTGACTCTGTATCTAACCCTGTGCTGTCCCTGTCCTGGGAGTGTTTGGCAGGTAGGGGGGAGGGCGGGATTGGTTGAAGTGGTGTAGAGAGAGCTTTACTCTATATCTAACCCTGTGCTATACAGTGTTTGCTGTAGACACTGTGTTTAAAAATGGGGAGAAATCACCTCTTTTTTTTCTCTCTTGTTAACAGCATCAAATCCTTCACAAAACAGCAGCAGCTGCATTCCACCTCCAGCAGGCACTGGCAATCATAAAACCAGGAACAGGTGTGATTTGTTAATGCTGTAATTCTGTGCACATTATTGCGATCCCGGGAAGATTCCCCAAGCACTTGCAGCAGATGTGGACTCTCACACAATATGTCATAAATCCAACACCATGATTGAAGAGGAATGAAAAAAAATCGAAATCTGTCAAACTGGGTGTGGGTGTGAGAGAGGGAGAGAGACGGGGGGACGGTGGAAGATAGAGACAGAGGGGACGGAAGAGAGAGAGAATGAGAGACAGAGGAGGAGGGTGACAGTGATTAACAGACGGGGGAAAGAGAGATAGTGGGAGAGAGAGGGGCTGAGAGGAGGCAGGAGAGTGAGAGCTTAGGAGGAAGAGAGATTGAGAGGAGACTGACAGTAGGAGAGTGAGGGGAAAGGGGGAAGGGAAGGGAAAGAGAGTGAGGGGACAGAAAGAGAGGGGAAGAAGGACAGAGACTTAAGGACTGAGAGGTAAAAAGAGAGAGAGGGACCAAGAGTGAGAGGGAGGCGGAGGTGGGGATAAGAGAGAGAGAGGGAAGGAGAGAGATTTAAGGCCTCGGGGGAGAAATTGATAGTGAGGAGGAGGGGGGGGGGGGGAAGACAGGAGGAGGAGAAAGAGAGAGATTAAGGGGCTGAGAGGCAGAGAGAGACAGAGACAGAGAGGAGCAGGATTTACTGCAAACTCCTCTTGAACTGGGGTGCCATGGGGCTGCGTGCTATGAACTGATTGTTGCATCTCAGTCAGTTGTTCACGGTGGGTGGGAGTGTAATATTTCTGAACTGCAATAATAGAAGGAGTGTTCGGTGGTATAATTTCAAATCTGTTTTCCAAATATGTTTGGTATCTGGAGAAAATAAATTTGAGATGAACAGCACGAGAATGAAGTCTTCAGACACAGCTTACTCCCTGATGAAGAGCTAAAGGTTCGGAGTTTAGTAAATTACTGTTTATTGCACTGCCTTTGCTGTTAACATTTTACTGTTACAAGTGGGTCAATGATTGTACAGTTACAGAACAAGGCCATTCAGCCCAGAGTAGCAGTGCTAGTTTCTATGAAAAACTCCACAACAGCCCCACCCTTTCCCCATGGCCCTGCAACATTTTCCTTTCAAGTGTTTATCCAATCCAATTCCTCCTAAAATTCTGCTTTCACCACTGTCTCATGCAAAATATTCCAGATTTGTTAAAAAAATTCATGGCACGTGGGCATTGCTGGTCAACTTTCGTTGTCCTGCTCTTATTGCCCTTGGACTCAGTGTCTTGCTGGGCTATTTCAGGGAGTCAATCCCATCGGCTGCGAGTCCTGGAGTCACCTGTCGGCCAGACCGGGTAAGGATGGCAGATTTCCTTCCCTGAAGGACTTTAGTGAATGAGATGGGTTTTTACAACAACTGATAATCATTATCACGGTCAGTTTTAAATTTGAATTCCACAAGTGATCATGGTTGGATTTGAACCTGGGTGCCCATGGCAATAATTGGGTCCTGTGGATGACTATGCCAGTGACAAACCACCTCCCCCTAACGCATCATAACACACTGTTTAGAGATGTAAGGGTCAGAGGCAGATGGGAGTTGAACCTGGCTCAGAGGCAGAGACACTACCATTGCATCTCAAGAGCCCTTAATGTTTAACAGACCATTTCGCACATAGCCATTACAGAATGATTAATGTTCAGCAGTCCATTGTAGGTGTAAGTGGCACATATAAGGCTTTTAGAAGGGGAAAATCAAGCCAGGGATTAAACCTACAACTTTTAGGTTCGAGAGCAAAGCCATTTCCATAGGGACTGCACACCCTGACAGTCTCAAACACATGAGACTAAATGATTGCTCAGAGTATGAATGAGGAGTAATGCAGTGGTTGGACATTTAGTCATTCACCTCGAGATATTTTCTCTTCATCCTGTTCAGGGATGTTTTTACACCGGTCTGGAGCAGCTAGGACTTGATCCCGGGTCCCCTCCCTCAGAGATATGGATACTGTCAATACACAGTCCCTTTACCTCACAGTTCCAAGCGCAGACGACTACTCCAAGATCTGCACAATAGGCAAGAATAAAATAAATGGCAGCACTGGGAGCATCCCTGACAACTTATTTCATGAGGCCAGTGACACACGGCAGGTTAAAAATGTGCATGGTACCACCCTCAATAATACCCGCTCACCTCCACCCCCCCACCCCCGGAACCTCCTGACCAGCACAGGATCTGAACAGCATTTCCCCACCTCACAAAACCAGCAACAGCATCCCATGTTTGACCTGCTTGTGTGTGTCAGTGAATATTCACGTGGGTTCTGTTAGACAGATCCTCCTCAGTGCCACATTATCCTAATGAATTACTTTGATAAATAGGAGTAACTGTTGCTTCTTAAAGACCTGGGATGCCTCCCCAAGCAGCCTGCTATCATTGTATCAATAAAATGCTTTCTCACCCACACAAAGAGACTAATTAATTTGTCAAGGCATCATCTTGCTGAAAGCTCATGGTTAAACATCATGAATATGGTGGATTTCCACAGTCAGGGGTCTCTTTTTAAAGTCCCAACCCCAGCTTAAAGTCCCAGAAACCTGTATATGGAAACAGGAGGCCATTTAGCCCTCAGGCCTGAGCTATCAGTTCAATGAGATCACAGCTGATGTGCGCTCCCTCAACAGCCTCCTTGAACACAAATCCAACATTCTCAAAACTCTCAGCTGCTCACAGCCTTGACCGCTACTCGTGGCCTGGGCAGGTTGTCACGGTCCACCCCATAGGGAATTCAGGAGAATTGTGGTGGGAACGCGGAACTGTCTCCCACGTGAAACAGTCGCAACGAATGACAAAGACATATCCGAGGGGAAGGAAAAAGGAACAGCAGGGTATGGAGGGAAGACCAAAAACACTCAACAGGTTAAATGGACAGAATGGCCTGTAAATATTTTTCATCAACCTGCTCAGACAATGTTATGTCACACCTCTGGAATAGGTGGGACTTGGATCCAGCTCTTCTGGCTCAGAGGTAGGGACACTACTATGACATCTCTGTTTAATGTAACAGTGACGATAGTGGGTCAAGATTCTCAACAATCACTGGCCCCAAATTATCTCTGGTCTCATGCCATTGGACGATTGCTGTCCTCCAATTTGCTCTGGCCTAATGCCATTGGCTGAATGCTGCCCCCCCCCCCCATTTCCTTCTGGCCTTGTGCCATTGGCTGATCACTGGCTTTCTGATTGTTACTCTCTCTCTCTCTCTGTCTATATCTCTCCCCCCTCCCCCTGATTGGCTGATCACTGACACGCCTCCCTCCCGATTTTCACTCTCCATTGGCTGATCACCGCACAGATGCCCCTTTAGCTGAGCGTGACTGAGTAGACACTCAGGTCTCAGTGAAATCGACGGTTCGGGCAAAAGCCCTTCATCAGGAATTTTGCCTGAAACGTCGATTTCGCTGCTCCTTGGATGCTGCCTGAACTGCTGTGCTCTTCCAGCACCACTGATCCAGAATCTGGTTTCCAGCATCTGCGGTCATTGTTTTTAACTCAGGTCTCAGTGAATGTCGGTCTGGGGATGGGGGCAGAAAGTTAAATGGTTGTGACTGATTACATTTGATCATCCCTCCGGCGGTAGGGGGATTCAATAGAGGTGCAAGAATCTTAACAGCGTAGAGTCACTCCCCTCAGTCTGTGGTAAACAACATGGTGGATGAAGGCACTTTTTAACCAGTACCTCAGTGAGAGTTATCTCCAGGAGAGAAGGGGGATGGGAAAGGTGGAAGGAGCCATCCAGGAGAACTGAGACTACACAATAACATTCAACAACATATTGACTGATAATTGGCCACAAGTACAATGATTCAAAGCTCCTGCAGGACCCAGTTTGTGTTATCTGATCTATAAACAGACTGTAACACTTCAAACACAATCAATGGAAACCCAATATCCTCCACACTCCTGATACAATTGTTGCTTTTAATTGACAGTGATCAATAGTTGTTAGTTTGGCTCCTTTGGTAGTGCACTGATCTCTGGCTCAGGAGGTGACAGGTTTGAAGTCTGTTGCAGGAGTTTAGCATGTGGCAAGTCATTTTAATTCCAATAACGTTTCCCTAAAGAGTCAACGTAAGGTTGTCCCTGCTCCGAGCACAGAAACACACACTCCACCCCCACCCCCCCACCACCACCCCAATCCCCCCCCATAGCTGACTCTCAAAGGGTTCAAATGTCAAGTGACACTTTTTTATTGACATACAAAGGTTATGGGAGGGGAGGGGAATGAAGGCAGAGGCTGGAAAACATCATGACAGGGGACAGAGCGACTGAGCTATAAGCGAATGACAGATGGGACAAAACTAACTCATGGGACTATGCAGGACAGAATCATCAAATCCAAATGGAAGCAGGCCATTCAGCCCATCAAGTCTACACCAACCCCTGATCGCAGCTGCCCCCCAGACCAGCCCAGCCCATGATCCTGCATCTCCCATGACTAGCCCACCTAACCTGCACATCTTTGGACACCTTGAGCAATTCAGCACTGTCAATCCATCTAATCAGAAGAGGCCCTTCAGCCCATCAAGTGAAGACAAGAACTACTCTAATTCCAAACGAGGCCCACTTTCCCACTGTCTTTATCATTATGCTATTTCAAGCAGCTCATCCAAGTACCTTTTAAAGATTATGAGGTTTCTCACCTCTCCTGCCCTCTCAAGCATTGCATTCCAGACCTGACCACCCTTCTGGGTGAGAAAAGTTTCCCTCAATTCCTCTAGAAACCTCCTGCCTTTCATCTTAAAGTGATGATGTCGCTTGTCTGTCAGAAATGCAGAGGTAAACCCACAATGGGGAACGCTGGAGAGATGGAGGGAATGTATAGGAATAGAGTAGCGACAATGCCAATGGGAAAAGTGAGAAAATGGAGGGTGGGTGGGTGGGTGGGTAATAGGCAATGACCCGCAGCTCTCTTCAAAAGCAGTAAATAGCGAAGGCTTGTAATGGTTGAAAAAGGAAAACCCTTCACATGGAAGATGGGAGTCTCTGCCCCAGACAGTCTTAACGTTATGGCGACAATCTTCAGTTGACAATAGGGATCTTTATGTGCATCTTTCATGGGCCAGTGAAGATGATAACATTTTCAAGGACACAGAGAAGGAGACGCTAAGTGAAGAGCAAAGTCCTGAGAAAATAGAAAGTGTCTGAATGACAAGGGCAAAGAATCTTAAAATTGGAGTGGGGCTCATTCACAAGTGAAGTTGGGAAGCACATTATTATCTGGAGGGCAGTGAATATCCTGGATCTCTCTGCCTCTGGAGATTTGCAGAGGGAAAGTGCACAGAGACTGGGATAATTTAGAGAGCTCAATCAGAGAGTCAGTGCAGGGTCATAGAGTCATACAGCACAGAAACAGACCCTTCGGTCCAACCAGTCCATGCTGACCCTAATCCCAAACTAAACTAGTCCCACCTGTCTGCTCCTGGCTCATATCCTGGTCAGGTGAATTGGCCATGCTAAATTGCCTGTAGTGTTAGGTAAAGGGGTAAATGTAGGGGAATGGGTGGGTTGCGCTTCGGTGGGTCGGTGTGGACTTGTTGGGCCGAAGGGCCTGTTTCCACGCTGTAAGTAATCTAATATCCCTCCAAACCTTTCCTATTCATGTACTTGTCCAAATGTCTTTTAAACATTGTAACTGCACCCACATCCACCACTTCCTCAGGGAGTTCATTTCGTACACGAACCACCCTGCGTAAAACATTTCCCCTTATGTCTTTTTTAGATCTCTCTTCTCTCATCTTAAAAACATGCCCCCTAGTCTTGAAATCCCCCATCCTAGGGAGAAGACACCTATCTATACCCCTCATTATTTTATAAACTTCTATAAGGTCACCTCTCAACCTCCTACACTCCAATGAAAGGAAGGCCCATCCCATCCAGTCTTTTTTTGTAACTGAAACCTTCCATTCCTGGCACCATCCTGGTAAATCTCTTCTGAACCCACTCCAGCTTAATATATATCCTTCCTATAACTGGGTGACCAGAACTGGACACAGTATTCCAAAAGAGGCTTGACCAATGTCCTGTACAATCTCAACATGGCGTTCCCAAGGACCAACCATTGAAGACAAGCATGCCAAATGCCTTTTTAACCAACCTGTCCAATGTGACAAACTTCAAAGAATTATGTACCTGAGCCCCGAGGGCCCTACCATTAATTCCGTAAACCCTAGGACGGAACAGTGGCTCAGTGGTTAGCACTGCTGTCTCACAGCACCAGGGTCCCAGGTTCGATTCCAGCCTCGGGCGACTGTCTGTGTGGAGTTTACACATTCTCTGCGTGTTTCCTCCCACAGTCCAAAGATGTGCAGGTCAGGTGAATTGGCCTTGGTAAATTGCCCATAGTGTTAGATGCGTTAGTCAGAGGGGGATGGGTTGCTCTTCAGGCGGACTAGTTGGGCCGAACGGCCTGTAGGGAATTTAATCTACCATTGCTTGTTGTATCAAAATACAATACCTCGCACTTAGTCAGACTGAACTCCACCTGCCATTTTTCAGCCCATTGACCTACTTGATCAAGATCCCTTTGTAATTTTCGAAAACTTTTCCACTTGTCAGTCAATATCCTTTAACCTTGCTTTTTCTCCAGTCCATAGCTAGCAAGAGATAAGGAAAGCCATTGGGTCTGTCCATTCCAAAGGACAGGATAACTGTACCGAAAGAAACCCAAAGTTGCTGGAAATTATAAACAAGACCAAACATTTACTGGAGAAACCCAGCAGGTCAGCTCTGAAGAAGGGTCACTGGACCTGAATTGTTAACCCTGCTTTCTCTCCACAGATAGGGGAGATGATGACCTGGTGGCATAACTGACTGGATTGTTAATCCAGACATTCGAGAGCGTGGTGCTGGAAAAGCACAGCAGGTCAGGCAGCATCAGAGGAGCAGGAGAATCGACGTTTCGGGCAAAAACCCTCCATCAGGAACCAGAGACCCAGGGATTGTTCTGAGGATCTGGATTCGAATCTGTCTGCAGCAGATGGGAGAATTTAAATTCAATACAAATCTGGAATTAAGAGTCTGATGATGACCATGAAAACATTGCCGATTGTCGGAAAAGTCCATCTGGGTTTACTCATGTCCTTCAGGGATGGAAACCGCCATCCTTATCTGGTCTGGCCTAGGTGTGACTCTAGACTTAGCAATGTGGCTGACTCTTAACTACTAGATGGGCAATAAATGTTGGCCTAGCCAGTGATGCACTCATTTGGCGAATGAATAATAAAAAAGATGACAGCAGTAGCAGACAGACTATTGTCTCCACTCTCTGCTATCTAGGAGTCATTCTGTGTAACTGATGACTCAGTGCCAGTTCCATTCTTCCTGTTTGCTCCCTAAGTAAAGCCACTTTGTTCTGTTCAAGGTTCTACACTTGCTGGAGGAGCTGACAGTGAGAAACGAACCATAACACCCAGTACACTTTCTACTAAGATCCATTAACTCATGGCAACTGTCCAGGGCTGTTTCTATTCATCTTCACTCCTCAAAAAAAAACCCACATTTTCTGCATAAAACCACACCACAGCTTTTAACGAGAAGTTGACTTCATAGATTTCCAAACCACACGACAAAAAGCCTTTGAAAGCTGCGCTCTCAGCTGATCACAGGCAGGATGTCCAAACCCTGGAGAAAAGCAATAACCATAATCCTGGGACATTGGCTCACCCGGGGTTTGTGAGAGGAAGCTTACGGGAGTCAACTTTTGTTTTGTCTTGCGAGACTTTGACTCGATTCAACAAGCACGTTGGGAGCCTGTCTAAGGAAAGCTGACAAATCAGAGCCAGACAAATTGTTGGTGGTGCAGGAGGATCTCAAACAGAGAGAAATGAGTTGGTCAGGGTGGAAAGGGAAGTGTTGGTTCATTGGGGAGGGAGGTTAGTGAGGGGTTTGAGATACAATAAACCCAAAAGGGTGGCATCAAAGAGGAGGTGACGGCCTCGGGTGCCATCACTTTGATTTTCAATCCAGAGAGACGCCTGGTCACATTAGTCACAGGTAGAGTCAAAGAGATGTACAGCACCAAAACTGACCCTTCAGTCCAACTCATCCATGCCAACCCACATTAATCAAGTCCCATTTGCCAGCATTCAGCCCATATCCCTCCATACCCTTCCTGTCCATGTTCTGGGGACCTGGGCTCAAATCCTGCCATCTGGTTCACTAACGTGCTTTAGGGAAGGCACTCACCTGATCTGACCTACATGTGACTCCAAACCCACAGCAATGTAGTAGATGCTTCACTGCCCCTCTGGGCAATTAGGGACAGGCAATAAATGCTGGTCTAGCCCACTTACTACAAAAGAATGGACATTGAGGCTGGGACTGACCTCCTTTGAGGAGAGATGATGTGCAGGTGCTGGTGTTGGACTGGGGTAGACCAAGTTAAAAATCACACAGCACCAGGTTATAGACCAACAGGTTTATTTGGAAGCACTAGCTTTCAGAGCACTGCTCCTTCATCAGGAGGAACTGACCTTTGAGAGATGATGTGCAGGAGCTGGTGTTGGACTGGGGAGGACCAAGTTAAAAATCACACAACACCAAACTTTAATTTACTACAAATTCTGTGTCCTGCCCCATTAGCTACCTGACAAAGGAGCAGTGGGGGGGGAGGGGGGGAGGTGGAGAGATAGAGAGAGAGAGAGACAGAGAGAGAGAGGGGGGGGGGGAGGGAGAGAGAGAGAGAGAGAGAGAGAGAGAGAGAGAGAGAGAGAGAGAGAGAGAGAAAAGAAGGGGAGGGAGGGAGGGAGAGAGAGAGGAAAGAAGGGGAGAGGGGGAGGAAGAGAGGAAGGATCTGGTGAGCTGTGTTGCCCAGTAACTTTGTGGAAGCAGATTCCAGAGTAATATTCATTATTAAAAGAATACAGGCAAAGGAAGAATTTGCCAGGTGATGGGGAACAAGGAGGGGGAGGACTGCGGCTCCTGTAGGCCTGACAAGCAGAAGGGCCTGTTCTCGTACTGTCTCATTCCCTGACTGTAAATGGCTCAATGAAGGGATGGAGTGAGAAAGGAGGTGGGAATGTTGGGAATCTGTTTGAAGGGACATGACGTTTTTCCCTCTGTGTCCCTCAGATACTGACCTTCCTGCCCGTGGAAAGTTATTTTCAATTAGCCATCCGATCACAAAGATAATAATCCACCGGGCAGGAATCAGGGTTTACCCTGAGGTCCTGTCTCATGGTTATAGTCAGTGAAAACTCTCACACAGCCTTGTAAAGCAACTTTGTTTTTCTTTTTGCAAAACGTGTGACTTGCGGGGGCAGCCCATCATCCTCGAGTGGAGATGTTGGTTCTGACAACATTTACATATCGGTGAATCCGTCCCTAATGGAGCAGGGAGAGAACCATGCAGCCTCTCTCTCAGGCTACAGCCTCTCTCAGTCTCAACAACTGCTGAGGAGGTGCCCTGAGCACTGCTGTAGTCTAAGAATAGTCTTGTCGATCTGCTGTGGTCAATAGTGGCTGATTAATTTTGACTTCATTCTTTCATGCCTCAATCTTTTTGTCCTGTTGTATTGGCTTGGCCCTTCAGGTTTCCCAGTGAGACATAAATTAACTCGTGCGCGGTTTCAGACAGTGTACTGCAGTCAGAATATTGTCAGTTTTGGCCTTGGGATGACAGACGACTCAGAACCAAACCTGAACTCAGCCTCACCTGCTCACAGTAAGGAATGTTCCTTTCTGTTGAAAATACTGGTGGTTGGGGATAAGAACGAGAAGCAGGAATAGGTAATCCAACACCTTGTGTTCAGATCAGAGTGGTGCTGGAAAAGCACAGCAGGTCAGGCAGCATCCTGATGAAGGGCTTTTGCCCGAAACGTCGATTTTCCTGCTCCTCAGATGCTGCCTGCCCTGCTGTGCTTTTCCAGCCCCACTCTGATCTAGACTCTGGGTTCCAGCATCTGCTGACCTGACTTTTGCCTCATTTAACACCTTGTACCTCTGCCTCTCAATCTCAGTCTCAACTCCACTCTCCTGCCTCCTCCCCATAACCCTTCTCTCCATTATTCATTCAATATCTGTCTAACTCCTCCTTAAATTTACTCCATGTCCTGACATCCACCACACGCTGGGGGGTTGGGGGGGGGGGCAGTGAATCCCACAGATTCATGACCCTGTGAGAGAGTAAGCCTCATCTCTGTTTTATCTTTGAACTATGACTTCTTGTTCTACATTGTCCCATTCTCTATGCAGAAGCATCCTCTCTGTGTCTCCCTTGTCAATTCTCAGCCTTTTATAGATCTCAACTAAATCTCCTCTCACTCTTCCAAACCCCAGAGAGTATAGCCCTAAACTGTTCACTCTCTTTGCAGAAGACAACCCCTCATCTCTGGGTGTCAGAAACCCACAGAAGTGTCACTGTGTGGGAGGTCATTCAGCCCATCGTGTCTGGACCAGCTCTCCACATCACATGCCTGTGTGGAGTTTGCACATTCTCCCCGTGTCTGCATGGGTTTTTTCTGGGTGCTCCGGTTTCCTCCCACTGTCCAAAGATGTGCAGGTCAGGTGAATTGGCTATGCTAAATTGCCCGTAGTGTTAAGTGCATTAGTCAGAGGGAAATGGGTGAGTTACTCTTTGGAGGGTCGGTGTGGAGTTGTTGGGCCGAAGGGCCTGTTTCCACACTGTAAGTAATCTAATCTAATCTAACAGGGTAGGGGAATGAGTCTGGGTCTGGGTGGGTTACTCTTTGGAGGGTCGGTGTGGAGTTGTTGGGCTGAAGGGCCTGTTTCCACACAGTAGGGTATCTAATCTAATCTAAAAACAACTTATCGCCATCTTCCTTCCCTCTACCTTTTAACTCTGCATCGGTTTCTATTTAAATAACCAGTCGATACTCTCTCAATTGACCTCAGTCAAACTGTTCCAATACACATACCAAACCCTCACTGCAAGTGAAAGAATTTTCTTGCCTAGAAACATAGAATCCCTACAGTGTGGAAAGAAACCATTCAGCCCATCAAGAGACCCTCCAAACAGCATTCCACCCAATCTCTGTAACCCGACATTTCCCATGGCTAACCAACCTAGCCTGCAGATCCCGGGACGCTGTGGCCAATTCATCTAACCTGCACATCTTTGGAATGTGGGAAGAAACCGGAGTACCCAGAGGAAACCCATGCAGACATGGGGAGAATGTGCAAACTCCACACAAAGCAGACATACTCACCCGAGAGTGGAATCAAACCTGGTCCCTGTACTGGGAGCTAACCACTGAGCTATCCTGACAGGTTAAAAAAGAAACTTCCTGACCTATTGACCCTGTTGGTCAACTGTTATTAATGAGTTTCACTGTCTGTCCTTTGTTCGTTAAAGTTAATGAGGGAACGATGGAAGTAAAGATGGTGGAAGCAGTGGGCCTTGGACCTGGCCTGTTTCTGCACTGTACTGATGTGGAAGGAAGTGCTGGGGACAACGGGAGTCTAATATAAACAGCAACGCCCAGCTGAGCTGCAATCAATGGATTGTTGACCCCCCGCTCTGTACAACAACATGCTGCATTTACAAAGCACCTTTAACCTAGTTCAGTGTCCAAAGGTGTGTCAACTAATGGCCCAAACTCGATACTGAGCGACATAAGGAGATTTTAATATTGATGCAGAGAGAGAG
>NC_083442.1:27530350-27686043 GCF_020745735.1 Hemiscyllium ocellatum | reverse complement strand
ACTCTCTCTCTCTCTCTCTCCTCTCACCCGTCCCTCTCCCTCTCTCTCTCTCTCTCCCCTCACCCGTCCCTCTCCCTCTCTCTCTCTCTCTCCCCCCTCACCCGTCCCTCTCCCTCTCTCTCTCTCTCTCCCCCCTCACCCGTCCCTCTCCCTCTCTCCCTCTCTCTCCCCTCACCCACCTCTCTCTCTCCCCGCCACATGTCGATTTCTCTCTCTCAATGACTATCTCTCCCTCTTACTATTTCTCTTTGTTCTCTTGACATTTCCCTCTTTCCCCCTTTCTCATACTCTTCCTCCTCCACTTTCTCTTTATATTCTCCTTGACATCTTTCTCCCTCCCTCTTTCCCAGTCATGTTTTCTATCTATCCCCCTTTATGTCTCTCTCTCTCTCTCTCATTCCTATAGACAAACACAACAAACACATAGCCGTATAAAAACACACAGCGGAACATATAGAGACATACACAGGGTCACAACAAAGGACATACACAGATACTGCAGCGCACAGACATGTCAGCACAGGCACACATGCACAGAGAGATAAATGCAGACACACACACACACACACACTTTCTTGCCATGACTGTGGACCAGACAGAGACCTCTGATCTCCATGAGTAGGAGACAGTAAAGACTGCAGATGCTGGAAGCTGGAGTCAATAGATTAGATTACTTAAAGTGTGGAAACACACCCTTCGATCTAACAAGTCCACACTGACCCTCCAAACAGCAACCCACCCAGACCTATTCCCTTACGTTTACCCCTTCACCTAACACTACAGGCAATTTAGCATGGCCAATTCACCTAACCTGCACATCTTTGGACTGTGGGAGGAAACCGGAACACCCGAAGGAAATCCACACAGAGACGGGGAGAATGAGCAAACTCCACACAGACAGTCTGCCTGAGGCAGGAATTGAACCCAGGTCTCTGGCGCTGTGAGGCAGCAGTGCTAACCACTGTGCCACCGTGCTGCCCCTGTGAAGCTTGAAGAGTACAGCAGATCAGGCAGTATCCAGATGAAGGATTTTGGCCTGAAACATTGACTTTCCCTCTCCTTGGATTCTATCTGACCTGTGCTGCTCTTTTAGCTTCACACTTATTGATTCTGTTCTCCATGTCTGTGCTGCTTGAATTGGTTTCTGCTGGGGCAGGGTAGGTCTTGGGGAATACTGGCTCACCATCCCGTTTCTGCTCACTGTTACAGTCACCCCCAGCAGTTAAAGGGATATTGGAAAAATGCAAAGTCAGCTCAGCATTAACATACAGACCCCGCGGGAGTGAAGATTTCAGCCAACCCAAGTTGCTAATCTTGATGGATGAGCTGAGGCAGTGAGGAAGTGGCCTCACTTCTTTAAGTGCCTGCTGGGGAGGGTCACTGCCAAGACTGACCGAGGTCCCTGGTCCGAGATATTTTCAATATGGGACTGAGAGATGATGGAATCAATAACAATCATCACCAAGGACAAAACCCAACCATCAAGTCTGTATAAAGCCAGGTGAAAGCAGCAATAGAGGGAGGGAAAATACTTTTTTGTGGGCAGGGGCATAATTTGGTGGGGAGGAAATGGGATGATGGATCATGAATCGTCCGCCATCTTTTAAAAGGGCCATTTAATCCAAGCCCGGTCTCCAATATCAATGGACTGCTGAAGAGTTGGTCTCCATTTAGAACCACACGCCCCCACCTCCCATTTTGCTCCTGATGGGACATCAGATTGACATTGGCCTGTTATTTCGTGGGATTATGGGTAAGACCAGCATTTGTTCCTCATCCCTAATTGCGCCATGAGCTGAGTGGCTCGCTGCGCCATTGTGGGGGTTGGGGGAGGGGCAGTTAAGAGTCAATGGCAATGCTGTAGGCCTGGAGTCATAGGTAGGCCTGACTGGGTAAGGATGGCAGACGTCCTTTCCCAAAATATAAACGAAATTAACAATCAATGACAGTTTAACCAAGAATAGTTTTCAATTCCCAATTTTGATCAATTGAATTTTAATTCCCTCAGCTGCCACAGCAGGATTTGAACTTGTGTTTCCCAGACTGGTTGGCCTCTGGATTAGATTAGATTAGATTAGATTACTTACAGTGTGGAACCAGGCCCTTCGGCCCAACAAGTCCATGCCGACCGGCCGAAGCGTAACCCACCCATACCCCTACATTTACCCCTTACCTAACACTACGGACAATTTAGCATGGCCAATTCACCTGATCTGCATGTCTTTGGAATGTGGGAGGAAACCAGAGCACCTGGAGGAAACCCACGCAGACACGGGAGAACGTGCAAACTCCACACAGTCAGTCGCCTGAGGCGGGAATTGAACCCGGGTCTCTGGCGCTGTGAGGCAGCAGTGCTAACCACTGTGCCAACGTGCCACCCACTGGAGTCAGTGACGTTCCTGCTGTGCTACCGCCGCTCCCTCTGTGTGGGGCACCTCCACTCAAGCCTCACCTTTCCCGTTGATTTTGATGCTCATAGGCACGTGGGTTGCCATGGCAAAGAGGTTCTGCTGCAGGGCCTGCTGCATCAGACGCTGCTGTCCCTCCGCCAATCTGGCCATTCTCTTCTCAGGTGGCTCCCCGCTCTCCAGCTTCTCCCTCAGCTGCTCCAGAGTGACGGCCTGCGCCGTGGAATGGTTACCCGTCTGGGACAACGGCACGTGGATCCGGCTTGGGGTCAAAGAGCAAGGCCCGGCCGTATCTTCTGTAGGGAAAGGCAAGAGTGATTAAGACCATAGACATAAGATACAGGAGCAGAAATTAGGCCATTCAGCCCATCGGGTCTGCTCTGCCATTCAATTATGGCTGATACGTTTCTCAACAGCATTCGCCTGCTTTCTCCCTGTAACCCTCGATCCTCAAAAAGCTATCTATTTCTGTCTTAAATATCCTCCATGACCTGGCCTCCACAGCCTTCTGTGGCAGTGAATTCCATAGATTCCCCACTCTCTTGCTGAAGGGATTTCTCCTAAAAGGTCTTCTCTTAACTGTCAAGTTGTGCCCAGTATCTCCTACCAATGGGAACATCTTCCCCACATCCGCTCTGTCCAGGCCATTCAGTATTCTGTATGTTTCAGACCCCCAACATTCTTCTAAACTCCATTGAGTATAAACCCAGAGTCCTTAATAAGGGGTACAGTGTCCTAGAGCTACCTAACTAGGACAATGAGCACAACAGCAAAGATCCAAACAAGAAAACAGTGAAAAGCACCATATCCTAGACTTTGTTAACAGAGACGTAGACCACAAGCTCTTTCAGGAACAACGAACTGAAGGCATCCTTCTCAATTCCTATTTTCACCCCATGTGGCTCAGTACCACCTAGAATTCTCCAGTCTGATTTACTCACTATCAACCTAAATCCCCCAGTCTGATTGGCTCATTCCCACTTGGGACCCCCAGTCTGATTGGCTCATTCCCACTCAGGATCCTACAGTCTGATTGGCTCATTCCCACTCGGGTCTCCCAGTCTGATTGGCTCATTCCCACTCGGGACCTCCAGTCTGATTGGCTCATTCCCACTTGGGACCCCCAGTCTGATTGGCTCATTCCCACTCGGGTCTCCCAGTCTGATTGGCTCATTCCCACTCGGGTCTCCCAGTCTGATTGGCTCATTCCCACTCGGGACCTCCAGTCTGATTGGCTCATTCCCACTCGGGACCTCCAGTCTGATTGGCTCATTCCCACTCGGGTCTCCCAGTCTGATTGGCTCATTCCCACTTGGGTCTCCCAGTCTGATTGGCTCATTCCCACTCGGGACCTCCAGTCTGATTGGCTCATTCCCACTCGGGACCTCCAGTCTGATTGGCTCATTCCCACTCGGGTCTCCCAGTCTGATTGGCTCATTCCCACTTGGGTCTCCCAGTCTGATTGGCTCATTCCCACTCGGGTCTCCCAGTCTGATTGGCTCATTCCCACTTGGGTCTCCCAGTCTGATTGGCTCATTCCCACTCGGGACCCCCAGTCTGATTGGCTCATTCCCACTCAGGATGCTCTAGTCTGATTGGCTTACTTGTCCTGCTTTGAGATTCTTCTCATGGACGTTGGCACAGATTGATGCCTGTCCCAATCCACAGCATGGGAGCTGCTCTCCAAGTGAATGCCCACTATCTGGACATATTTAAACAGCATTTAGCAAGGTGTCCAGTTCCGGTCACCCACTTATAGGAAGGATATTATTAAGCTGGACAGGGTTCAGAGGAAATTGACCAGGACGTTGCCAGGTATGGAAGGTTTGCGTTATAAAGAAAGGCTGGATGGAGAGGGAACTTTTACACTGAAACATAGGAAGTTGAGAGGTGACCTTATAGAAGCTTATATAATAATGAGGGCTATTGGTAGAGTTAATGACATTAGTGGTAGGATGGGGAATTTCAAGACTAGAGGGCGCATTTTTAAGGTGAGAGGAGAGAGATTTAAAAAAGACATGAGGGGCAAATGTTTTACACAGAGGGTGGTTTGTGTGTGGAATGAGAACTGGCTTAAAGGTAGAAGACAGAGGGTGGTGGTGGAGGGTCATTTTTCAGACTGGAGGCCTGTGACCAGTGGAGTGCCACAAGGATCGGTGCTGGGTCCTCTACTTTTTGTCGTTTACATAAATGATTTGGATGGGAGCATAAGTGGTACAGTTAGTAAGTTTGCAGATTACACCAAAATTGGAGGTCTAGTGGACAGTGAAGAGGGTTACCTCAGATTACAACAGGATCTTGACCAGATGGGCCAATGGGCTGAGAAGTGGCAGATGGAGTTTAATTCAGATAAATGCAAGGTGCTGCATTTTGGGAAAGCAAATCTTAGCAGGACTTATACACTGAACGGTAAGGTCCTAGGGAGTGTTGCTGAACAAAGAGACCTTGGAGTGCAGGTTCCTAGCTCCCTGAAAGTGGAGTCGCAGGTAGATAGGATAGTGAAGGCGGTGTTTGGTATGCTTTCCTTTATTGGTCAGAGTATTGAGTACAGGAGTTGGGAGGTCATGTTACGGTTGTACAGGACATTAGTTAGGCCACTGTTGAAATATTGCATGCAATTCTGGTCTCCTTCCTATCGGAAAGATGTTGTGAAACTTGAAAGGGTTCAGAAAAGATTTACAAGGATGTTGCCGGGGTTAGAAGATTTGAGCTATAGGGAGAGGCTGAACAGGCTGGGGCTGTTTTCTCTGGAGCGTCGGAGGCTAAAGGGTGACCTTATAGAGGTTTACAAAATTATGAGGGGCAGGGATAGGGTAAATAGGCACAGTATTTTCCCTGGGGTCAGGGAGTCCAGAACTAGAGGGCATAGGTTTAGGATGGGAGGGGAAAGATATGAAAGAGACCTGAGGGGCAACCTTTCCACACTGAGGGTGGTACGTGTATGGAATGAACTGCCAGAGGATGTGGTGGAGGCTGGTACAATTGCAACATTTAAGAGGCATTTGGATGCGTATATGAATAGGAAGGGTTTGGAGGGATATAGGCTGGGGCTGGCAGTTGGGACTAGATTGGGTTAGGATATCTGGACGGCATGGACGGATTGGACTGAAGGGTCTGTTTCCATGCTGTACATCTCTATGACTCTAAGTGGCAGACATGGGTATAATGTTTAGAAGACATTTGGATAAAGTCCATAAGGAAAGGTTTGGAAAGGTATGGGCTAGGAGCAGGCAGGTAGGACTAGTTTATTCTGGGATTATGTTCGTCACAGACTGGTTGGGCATAGGGGTCGGTTTCTGTGCCTATGACTTTGTGACTAAATTCTCCCTCAAATAATCATAAATCAGTATACAGGGGCCACCTTCAGTTACCTTTCTTTGAGCAGATAAAGCAAGGAAGCATTTAAATGGAACATTTTTAAATCATGAATGATTCAAGTGGAATGGGTCCCTGTTATCAATGGCTTTGAGTTGAGGGAACCGACTTAAGGTGTGTTGAAGTGACGTAGGGAAAACTATCTCACACATTGAGCTGTCATGACAGATAGGTGCTAGTAGAATCCATTGCGACTTTCAGACAACGGGTTGAGATCGATACTCGAAGGAAGTAAACTCCAAGAATAATCAGAAAGAGCAAGTGCCATGTTTTGAGGTGAACTGCTCTGAAGAGTCAATGCAGACTTGATGGGCTGAACGGCCTGCTGCTGTGCACTGTCCTATTTTCATAAAGAAATTTAACGGATGATTCCTGCTCTGTTACAGACTTCAGTCTCGGGGAGGAGTGGACCACTGCATTTTTATCAGATAAGAAAGGTTTTGAAAGAGCGGAAGATAAGTAGGAAGTAAAAGGAAGGATTAAGGGGATTATTGGGAAGATCAAAGAAACATACAGCTGTAATTGATCTGCAAGTACTTTACTAACCCAATCAGACCAGGTATGAAAAATATGCTCACAGCAGGAACCAAAACAGCCAGTGAGGTCAGGGGGAAAGTCAGGAGGATTTTCATGGCCATGAAAGTAATTCATGGGCTTGCTGGGTGTTTACTACACATGGGGGAGCGGGGGTGGGAGCAGCAAGTGGGGTGCTCGGCAGTACGCATTCTGCGTTCTTGGAGAATTTCCACGCAGCTCTCCATCCATTGGAAAACTAGAGGAAGAAGCTCCACCACAACTGTTCTCTCTGACCCCGGCCAACTCCGTCTGGTCTCTGCACCAGGCAGTCTGCTGCAAACCCACCAGGAAGTGGGATTGGAACCTGTGGCAAATAGTGGACTCTACCCCTAATATCTCCTCTGCTGTCATACATCATACACCATACCCATATGGCTCAGTACCTCTACAATTCTCCAATCTGATTGGCTCAACAGCATCTAGAATCTGCCAGTCTGATTGGTAGATTCTAGGTGATAAGGAACCAGTCTGATAAGCTCATTATCACCAGAAACCTCCAGTCTGACTGGCTCAATGTCAATTGGAATCTTCACGGCTCATTATCCATTAGGATCTTCCGGTCTGATTGGCTCATTATCAACTGGAATCCTCCAGTCAAATTGGCTCATTATCAACATGAATTCTCCAATCTCATTGGGCCATTATTACTAGGGTTCTTCCCATCAATTTGCTCATTATCACTTGGGATCCTTCAGTCTTATTGGCTCATTATTATTTGGGAGCTGTTAGTCTGGTATAAGTCAATATCACCCAGAAGTTGATTAGTTAATTTTATACACCTGGAATCCTCTGGTTTGTCTGGGTCAGTAACATTTGGAATTCTCCAGTCGGATTGGTTTAAAACTAGCCAGGGTGCATTGGTCTGATTGGCTCATTGTTGTACAGAGCCCTCGGCTCTGATTAGTTCAGTCTGTATTGTCTGGAAGGCTGCAGTCTGTTTGGTTCAGGACTAACCGTGACCCTCTGTTGCTCTTATTTCACCTTGATCTTATTGAACGTGAAAATGTAGCCAGTCCTGTGCAAACCGTAGCACAAACTGGGTGGAAGTGAGGACTGCAGACGCTGGAGATCAGAGTTGAGAGTATGGTGCTGGAAAAGCACAGTAGGTCAGGAAGCATCTGATGAAGCCTTCTTGAAGGCTTATGCCTGTAACATCGATTCTCCTGCTCCTCAGATGCTGCCTGACCTGCTGTGCTTTTCCAGCAACACACACTCGACACACCACAAACGTCCAGGGACACTGATGAACAATATACCAGTCCTTTCACCTCAAAGGATCAATGGACACATTCCAAACATTGCCACAGCAGAAGAAACATTCCTTCATGCTCTTTTGTGAAAAGCATGCATTTTATTCTGATACAGATAAAGGTCCTGCAGACCGCTGAGGGCAGCAGGTCCCACGAATCATCACTAGAATCACACACATAAAGGGAACAGCAGGCAATGATGACTGGAAGTGACTTGACTTTGAGTGGTCACAATGCTGCATCTGGACAGGACAGGACCGGAGAGCTTTAGCACTGATCACATTCCAACAGCCTGCAAGCTAGTAGCTACACGCCTACATAAGAACATGAGAAACAGGAGCAGGAGTAGGCCATCTGCCCCCTCCGGCCTGCTCCACCATTCAATAAACTCATGGCTGATCTTTTCATGGACTCAGCTCCACTTACCCGCCCTCTCACCATAACCCTTAACTCCTTTACTGTTCAAAACAAAATCTACCTTAGCTTTAAAAACATTTACTGAAGTAGCGTCGACTACTTCACTGGGCAAGGGAATTCCACTGATTCACAACCCTCTGGGTGAAGAAGTTCCTTCTCAATTCAGTCCTAAATCTACTCCCCCTAATTTTGAGGCCATGCCCTCCTCTCCTAGTTTCACCTGGTTTTGTAGCAACAATTCATAGCTGTTCGCCAACACTGTCTGGCACTTGCCTTTAAATTTGAAGGTTACAGGATCAGGTTCCATGGCAGAGACCTGAGTGCAAAGTTCCAGTTGATGTCTCAGTGCTGAAATGAAGGAATGCCTCAATATCAGAGGCACCATCTTTCAGGTGAGATGTTAAATTGAGTCCTCAAGGAGGCTGAGGGGAGACCTTATACAGGTTTATAATAACACGAGGGGCATGGATAGGGGATATAGGCAAGGTCTTTTCCCCGGGGAGAGGGTGCCCAGAACTAGAGGGCATAGGTTTAGGGTGAGAGGGGAAAAAATTTAAAAGGGACCTGAGGGGCAACTTTTTCACTCAAAGAGTGATGCATGTATGAAATTAGCTGCCAGAGGAGGTGGTGGAGGCTGGTACAATTACAATATTTGAAAAGCATCTGGATGGGTATATGAATAAAATGGGTTTAAGAGGGATATGGGCCAAGTGCTGACAAATGGGACTAGATTAATTTCAGATATATGCTCAGCATGGACGAGTTGGACCAAAGGATCTGTTTCCTTGCTGTACATCTCCGTGTCTCCGAGAGGACATAAATAATCCCATGCCCCTATTTCAAAGAATGGCATGTCCTCAGTTGGGATCAAAGAAAAGAGGTTGTGGAGGAGCTAGCTGTAATTAAATTGCTATTTTTCTTAGCTTGCATCAATCGCTACATCTTAAAGGATGTGTCATTAGCTGTAAAGTACAATCTGAAATTGTGAAAGGCGTTATGTAAATGCAGATTCTATCTTTCTGTAATCATTGTTAATTCAAAGTTGGAACTAAGATGGAGGAGATTCTCTCTCCTCATGACTCACAGAGAGGATTGGAGGATAACATGGTTGCTAAAGATTTGCTTAGAATCCCTACAATGTGGAAACAAACCCTTCAGCCCAACAAGTTTATACCGACTCCCTGAAGAGTATCCCACTCAAACCCATTCCCCTATTACTCTACATTTACCCCTGACTAATGAACCTAAAGTACACATCCCTGAACACGATGGGTAAGTTAGCATGGCCAATTCACTTGACCTGCACATCTTTGGATCTAATTCTGTCTCATCGAATCAATAGGGACCCAGTTAAAGATCCACGCTGCAGGAACCACTGAAGGGTAATGTGATCTCTCACAAGTTCACCAGATGTGATCCATCCAAATTGTCAACTCAACTCAAAGGGGGCCTAAAACATTCTTTGACTTCCCAAATGACCAAAATTAGGGGGAATCATAAACATTAAAGATAAAACTATTTCTGTAAAGATTCACTATTGTCCATCTAATAACAACACCTTACATGTTCATACTGGCAGTTCCCAGATTACAAACAGATTCTAATACTGAGTATGCTTGCAAGTTGACTTGTACACAAGTTGGAACAGAATTTTGTATGAAATAGCTGTTCATAAGTGCAAGCATGTCAGATCTTTGAAATTAATATTAATGTGAGATCTTGTTTGTAAGTATGAATGTTCATAAGTCAAATGTTTGCAAATTAGGGACTGCCTGGAATATATTGTTGTGTTGCTACAAATTTTCTTTGTTTCTAGTGTGGATCACTGGAGGTGAAATCTGACAAGGTTTTGACATGAAGCCACGTGAGGATGTTTCGAGATAGATGAAGCAATGTTTGGAGGGTTTTAAGAAGACGGTGAAAGGAGGAGGGTGAGGTGAAGAAACAGAGACTTAGGGAGTGGGTTTTACGGCTAAGGGACAGCGTATTGGGGAACCGTGTAGACTTGTCAGATGCCAGAATTGGAAAAGCTTGGGTTGTAGGCATGGAGGAGGTAAGGGAGATTGGGAGGGGGAGGGGAGGCTCTCAAATGTGGTGTCCAATGCAGCAAATGCAGGAAACAGCACAGAAACAGACCCCTCGGTCCAACCAGTCCATGCCGAACATAATCCCAAACTAAACCAGGACCTCCTGCCCGTACTTGGTCCAGATCCTTCCAAACCTTTCCTATTCATACACTTACACAAATGTCTTTCAAACTTTGTAACTGTACCCACATCCATCAATTCCTCAGGAAGCTCAGTCCAAACGCAAATCACCCTCTATGTGAAAAAGAAATTTGCCTCACACATCTTTCTAAAATTTCTCTCCTCCCACCTTAAAAATGTGCCCCTAACTTTGAAATCCCTCACCCCAAGGAAAAGACAGACACTTACCATCGATACCCTTCATGATTTTATAAACCTGTATACGGTCATGTCCCAACCTCCTACATTCCAGTGATAAACCGTCCCAGCCTTTTTTCATAAGTCAAACTTTCCATTCCCAGCAGCGTCCTGCTAAGTCTCTCTAATTTAATAATATCCTTCCTCTAGGAGGGTGACCAGAACTGGACAAGGTGCTTAAAAAGATGCCTCACCAATGCCCTGAACAACCTCAACGTGGCTCCTCATAAAACATCACCTACCTTTTTTGATGAGCTGCCCTGGAGAGAGGTGGATTCCATTGGAGGTGGGAACATTCAGGGACGACAGATGGACCTTGGCCGGGGACAGGAGGGGGGTCGCCGAACACGGTGAATAGCCAAAGAGAGCCGAGCTGTAGCTGGGTCTTCTGCCCTCGCGCCTGTTGCTGTCAATCGCTGCCTGGAGCTCTGTGGGTGAACTGAGTGATTGCTTTTCACATTCGTATGGGTAGAGGTATTTCATGTATCTGCAGGAGGACAAGGGGTGTGTGTTACACGGCTCTCGGTACTCTGGCCGACTGTGACACTGAATTTGGGAAGGGATGATGCCTCTCCTTCCCAAACAGCTTGCTAACGCAGATAGTGGAGGCAGGATGCTAATATTAATACCTCCAATATGGTTGGTTCATCTAAAGTGGCCCCATCTACCATTCAGGGCAATTCTGGATGGGCAATAAATGGCCGCCTTGCCCTCAATGCCCAAGGCACCACAAAACCGACCTGGAGAGGGGAATACATACAGAGAATGCACAGGAACAGCAAATCCCAGTAAGTGTGCCAACAATATTTGTCAACTTAAGGCTTTAATACAAGTGCCATAAATAGGGCTTTTCATTGGGGTATGGCTGTAAACATCGAAATGCAAAAGATAGGAGCAGAAGGAGGCCATTCGGCCCTTTGAGCCTGCTCTATCATTCATGACAATCATGGCTGATTGTTCAACTCAATATCTTAATCCTGCTTTCTCCCCATAACCTTTGATCCCATTCTCCCCCATGTGCTATATCTAGATGCCTCTTGAACACATTCAATGTTTTAGCATCAACTACTTCCTGTGGTAATGAATTCCAGAGGCTAACTGCTCTCTGGGTGGAGAAATGTCTCCCCATCTCGGTTCTAAATGGCCCACCCTGAATCCACAGACTGTGACCCCTGGTTCTGGACGCACTCACCATCGGGAACATCCTCCCTGCATCTATCCTGTCTAGTCCCGTTAGAATGTTATAAGTCTCTGTGAGATCCCCTCATGGTTGAGTCTCAGGGTTATATACAGCGGTGAAAACAGATTCTCACCGTACTGTTCTCACCTCAGGACAGTGACCCAATTGGATGTATGTGACATGCAAGACAGAAACACTGGTTGACGCTTCCTCTTCTGCCCCTTTACCTGTTCCTTGCCCTGCCAAACCCATTGTAATTGTGGACATGCACTCTGAATCTGCAGTCTCCCACCCTCTGAGTGAAAAGAGCAAGGTTTTTTTTTTCCTGGTCTCTGTTCACCATCTCATCGCCTCTTACCCACGTTCAAACCCCCTCAGCCACATGACAGGTTGAAAATAACAGCTGAGGTCTGGCTAGTTGGTCCATCGACCCAGGCTGAAAATGTACTGACCCCTCCCACAACCAGACAGTTTCTTGAGAGACACAAGAAGCAGCTTTGAAGAAAAGCAAGGCCAACACGGGTCTGGGTGTAAGTGGGAAAAAACCTGTGGCCATTGTCTTGTCCTCTCACATTCCGTCCCATTGACAATGCTTCTTCGCCCGACTCTTCACTTCGAGCTGGATGTCCATGAGACACTGTGAGTGCTATTGTTTAAATGGCTTCTCAGCAGTGATAAAAGAGCACACCTTGTCAGTCAAAAATACGTACCGTATGAGTACATTCACTATGAGTGAATATGGAAATACCGTTGAAATGGTGGAAGAGTCTCTGACTCCAATCACTTTTTGAGGCAGTGAGTTCCAGACTGCCACCTCCCTTTGGGTGAAAAAACTTCTCCTTGACTCTCCTCTTGCCCTCTGGTCACTGACCTCTCGACTACTGGAGAAAGTGCCTTCTTATCCATTCTAACTATGCCCCTCATAATTTTAAACACTTGACCAAGTCCTGTCTCAGCCTTCACTGTTCCAAGGAATATAATCCCAGTCTTTCCTCATAGCTCAGACCCTCCAGCCCAGGCACCAGTAAAACCCCTTTGCACCCCCTCGAGGGCAATCACATCCTTCCGAGGTGTGGCGACCAGAGATGCATGCAATCCTCCAGTTGTGGTGGAACCAGTTTGTATAACCAGGAGAAAGTGAGGTCTGCAGATGCTGGAGATCAGAGCTGAAAATGTGTTGCTGGTTAAAGCGCAGCAGGTCAGGCAGCATCCAAGGAACAGGAAATTCGACGTTTCGGGCATAAGCTCTTCCTGATGAAGGGCTTTTGCCCGAAACGTCGAATTTCCTGTTCCTTGGATGCTGCCTGACCTGCTGCGCTTTAACCAGCAACACATTTTCAGCTTGTATACAGTTCCAGCCTCACCTCCTCGATTTTCGGTTCTGTGCCTTGGCAAATGAAGTCAACCATCTCGCGTGCTTTCTTGACCAACTTCTCTACCTTCAGGAAACTGTGGACAGGCACACCAACATCCTTCTGATCATCAGGGTTCTACCGACCACAATATCGCCCCTTGTCACCCCTCCCCAAGCGCACTACCTCACATCTTTCCAGGTTGATTTCCAATTGCTGCGCTCTGCCCAGGTAACCAGAAGTCGTTATCCTCCTGTAGTTTACAGGTTATCCTCCTTACTAGTTACCTCCCTATCAACTTTTGAGTCATCCACAAACTTTTCAATCATTCCCTCTGTGTTTAAGTTGGAATCATGTGCATGATAAATAGCAGGGGCCCTGCAAAATGCCACTGGAAATAAGCTTCCAGTCACAGACACTTCCCTTGAGCATCACCCTCTGCTTCCACCCTCTCTCCAGCCAGTTTTGGATCCAACATGCCACTTTACCTTGGATCCCATTGGCCTGTCTGCTGTGAGGGACCTTAGACATGTTTAACTCCATGTACAGAGGAACCTCGATTACCTGGCATTCGATTATCTGAATTTCGGTTTATCTGAACAAGATCGCAAGGTCCTGGTGCTTGGCTAACATGTTATCCGGCATTCAATTAACCAAACAAAATACACCCCACCCGTCTCATTTGGGTAATCGAGGTTCCTCTGTAGACCACATCAAATGATCCTCATTAACCCTCCTGGTTCCCTCCTCAAAACATCTGATCAAACACAACCCTCCCTTAACAAATCCAAGTGGACTATCCCTCATTAATCTATATCTCTCCAAAGGTAGAGGTATTCTGTTCCACAGAATTCTTTCTAATAATGTGCCCCATCACCAAGGTTAGACCGACTGGCCTGTAATTTCCTAGTCTATCCCTGTCTCCCTTTTTAAATAATGGGACAATGTTAGTAGTTGTCCAGTTATTTGGCACCTGCGGCCAGAGAGGATTTGAATATTAATGCTTAGTTTTACATTCTGTCTGCTCATCAATTCTCAGCCAACTCACACCACACAACTTTGCACCTTCCTTTGATTAAATTGAGCATTCTAGTTTCAGATTGACTCAGTTCACATTCCGTCCCAATGACGAATTTTATCACGTTAAGGTCACTCTTCCCTAAATGACCCTGCAGTAATTAACCCCTTCTCATTGCACGATATCAAATCTAGGATAGCCTGTTCCTGAGTTGGTTCCTCAATGCACCAGTCTTAAAATAAAACTTGTGTGTTCACCACGAATTAATCTGCAAAAGATTCTTACTGATGTGTTTTGATCAGACTATATCGATATTAAAATCACTATTGATGACTGTATGATACCCACTTCTTTAGTTATCCATTTAATGTCATCCCTGTTTGGAGGCCGAGAGAGAACTCCCAGTAATGTATTCCGCCCCCATGTTTCTTCAGCATCACCCAGACTGATTCCCCATCGAGAGATCCTGGCTTAACATCCCTTCTGTGTTGATTATATCTTTGACCAAAACAGCCACCTCAACTCATTTTCTTTCGGCCTGTCCTTCCTACGTATTGAATATCCTTAAATATTCAAATCCCATTCTTGGTCACTCTGTAACCATGAGTCTGTACTCACAATCAGATCGTAACAGCTATTTGCGACATTAATTCATCTACCTGATTAAGAATGCTCTGTGTGTTCAGGTGCAACATTAACATTTATCTTTTTAATGCTATTAGACAGTTTTGTGTTGAACACAAACATGAGGAGGGTGAAACTACATCAGAAACAGAACTTCAGGTGATCAGAGACAGTGACAGACAACCATACTGTATAAATTCTACACCGATACCTGATCAACAGAGATGTCAAGATGTAAACCTGGAACATGTGATACAGTTGGAATCCATAATTCCATTCAAGAATTCTATATCTTTAGGAGGAGGGGGCAGAAATTTTAAAGACTTTGACCCGAGATGATGAAGGTTTCACAAAGTGAACATAGAGCTAATGCAATCCTGCGCTTCTTATATCTACGCCCTTCCCACTCTTTGGTAGATGTGGCTGGTGACTGTGTCTTTGGTTGGGAGGTGACAGAGGGGAGTTCACCTGACACGGAGCTGAAAATCCCCTGAGAGGTGATTGCTCCTGACGTGGTTATGGCCAAACACAGTGGCTGCTACTTACTGGGTCCTGAGTGTAAAGGCTGCACTGGTGATTGAGGTAGGTAAGTTGAGGCCTTTGGTGATTTCCCGCCAAATCTTCTTATTGATAACTTCCACCAGTCCGCCCTTCTCCGTGACGAGCTTATACAACATGTACAAATCCAACACCTGCTTCGCCATGATGGGAATCCGGTTCACTGGCGTTCCTGCAAGACACAAGAGGCAGAAGGGTTTCCAACAGGAATTCTGTCTCCTCAACGCTTACCATTTTGAACAGAAAGGTCCGTCTCTCTGTTAGGAAGTGACACTTTTGATAACAGGAAGGAGGAAATCTGAAATGCTGAAAGGGGCTTACCACAGTTTTGAGGTGTGTTCTCTACTCTCCTGAACTTTAGGTAGATATTAACTTTCAGAATTCTTTTTCTCATTTTTTTCAGGGGATATGGACATCACTGGCCAGGTCAACATTTATTACTCATCCCTAAGTGCCCAGAGGGCAATCACATGCCAACCACATGTTAATAAAATGATGAAGGGCATAGACAGGAAGCAATGTTTCCTCTTAATTACCAAATAGCGCCCTTTAACATATTAAAAGACTCCAAGGCGTGTTGTAGAAATATATAGCCAGCCAATATTTGTCACGACAGAGATCTTAGAACCATTGAACAAAATGGTTAAAGAAGTGTTTAAAGAAGGACAGAGAAATAGGGGGATAGTGAGGCGGATGACGGAACTCCTCAACTTAGGGCCCAGGCACTTGATGGGTAGCAGAATGGCTCAGTGGTTAGCACTGCTGCCTCACAGGGCCCTGGGTTCGATTCCAGCCATAGGCGACTGTCTGTGTGGAGTTTGCACATTCTCCCTGTGTCTGTGTGGGTTTCCTCCGGGTGCTTCAGTTTCCTCCCAGAGTTCAAAGATGTACAGGTTAGGTGATTTGGCCATGCTAAATTGCCCAAAGTGTCCAGGGAGGTGTGGGTTAGGTACGTTAGCCATGGGAAATATGGGGTGGGGGATGGGTCTGGGTTGGATGCTCTTAGGAGGGTCAGCGTGGACCTGTTGGGCCAATTGGTCTGATTCTGCACTGTCGGGATTCTATGGAAACCAAGGATTCACATAAGGCCAGAACTGGAAGTGTTGTGGGACTGGAGGACATTACAGAGACAGGGAGGAACTGGATTGGGAGAGATGGGGGGGGGGGCGGGGGAGGCAGTCACGGAAGGATTTTAAAACACGGATGAGAGTCTTCCTCAGCTGGTCAAAAGACATAAATCCCGGGGACACAAGCTGTGCAGTTGCTGCTGACTATTTTTGGACACACTGTTGCTCTGTTCGCTTCTAAAAGAAAAGCCAATGGACGATAGAGGCCCCACAAAACAGGTGTCAACATGACACACCCTGCTCTGTGCTGGTTCATACTGTCTGTGTTTTAAACTCTGATCCTTCAGTGCAAAGCTTGGATAGGCCTCTTGTCCTGCTCACAACAACTGGAAATGCAGTGAATTCCAATTTGGCTTGAGGAGGAGGTCCAGCCTCTGACAGGCACCTTTGGCAATGGAGATCGCAATCTGTGTGTGATAAGCAGGATTATATTTCCACACACGGCCCTTTCTCTCATTTTGTGGAATGCAGTAAAACTGTTGCACAAGGGGATCCATCACTGTATCCATACACTACATTCACACAACAAATCCATCCATAATCAGCAGTCTAAATCAAGGTTAGACTAAAACCACCCATAACCAGCACTCTAAACCAGGGTTATACTAAAACCACCTATAACCAGTACTCTAACCAGGGTTAAACTAACCCACAGCTGAAAATGTGTTGCTGGAAAAGCGCAGCAGGTCAGGCAGCATCCAAGGAACAGGAGATTCGACGTTTCGGGCATAAGCCCTTCTTCAGGAACTAACTAACTAACTAAACTAACCCACACACAACCAGTACGCTAAACCAGGATGATACTAAACCCACCCATAACTAGCAGTCTAAATCAAGGTTATATTAAACCCACATATAACCAGCACTTTAAACCAGGGTTATATTAAACTCACATATAACATGCACTCTGAACTTCGGTCTTTACTTAACCCATTTATAACCAGCACTTTAAACCAAGATTACAATAAACCTTTACATAGCTAGCACTTGAATATGGGATCCATATTAAGTCCACACATAACCAATACTCCAAACCAGGTCTTTATTAAATCCACACATTAACTGGCACTCTAAACCAGAGACTTTATCTAACCCACATTCTTTAAACCACATGTTGAAGAAGAGGAACCTTCCAACTGTGAGGTGGGAGAAGGAGAAAATATATAAACCAGAAAGGGAGATGAGTCACCTTAGTGATTATTTTTATAGTTACCCTACTCTCTTCTCTAAAGGTGTGGCTCTACAGATCGCTGAGGTCTGTTTTTATGGATGGACCTGGATAACAAGCAAGCCGTGACTATTTGACTGTAAAGGCATCACATTGAAGCTTGTGCATACACATATAACTTACTATAATGGGCTGGGGATTGCGAGTGAATGTGGCGAGGCCAAGAGAGATGACAAAACCATGAGGGTGTGGATGGTTCTGGGCTGCAGAGAATGAGGAGTCTTGGGGGTTTTTCAAGATGGTGCCTAGACATTGGAGAAACCAGCGGTGAGGGCAGAACGTCCTGTCTGTAAAATCTGGCGTCTTACCTGTACCCGCACAAGTAATGAACCAATGCACTCGCACGTAGAAGTGTGACCTACAACCCCACTCTCTGCCCTAAAAGCAGTCCCTCCCGCCCTCCTCCAAACTTCTGCTCCCTATGGTCTTCAGGTGAAAAATCAGGTACTCAAAGTTCCTGAGCCGGCCTGGGGGAAGCAGGAATCTAGGAAGCTCTCCCTCCATAGCAATCCCACTTCCAGCTGAAACCCTCACCCATTAGTTTGAGCCATAGAAACAAACAGCCACAGAAACAGACCCTTCGGCCCAATTTGTCCATGCTGACCAGGCTTCCCAAACTAAACTAGTCCCATTTGCATTCCAACTCCTCACCAGCCTCCCACCTTCCCATTTCCAAATTGATATTTTCCTAATCAGTGACATTTATCACACACCTTTGGAGCAAGTGGGACTTGAACCTGTTGTGGTAGGATTAAAAATGATACCTTTGACCCAGACCGTTAAGGGTAAATCAGATATTACAACTAGCAATTGAAATAAAATAGGAAAGTATGTGGAAAACAGGCCGAATGGAAACCCAGCATGTCTTGACCGAGAGGTGACCTAGTAACTCTAAACTGTCCGTGAGAATTGTCCTATTGGATCCTCACACAGAGCCTCCTGGAGCTGTTTTCCTGTGTGCGAAAGTACTGAAAGTAGATTAGATTCCCTATAGTATGGAAACAGGCCCTTCGGCCCAACAAGTCTACACCGACACCTAGACCCATTCCCCTACATTTACCCCTGACTCATGCACTTAACACTGTGGGCAATTTAGCATGGCCAATCCACCTGACCTGAGGAAACCGGAGCACCCGGAGGAAACCCACGCAGATATGGGGAGAATGTGCAAACTCCCAAGGCTGGAATCGAACATGGGACCCTGGTGCTGTGAGGCAGCAGTGCTAACCACTGAGCCACCGTGCCACCCCCCCCCAGTGGAATGGGGATACAGCATGTGGTCTTCGATTGAGAACCGCACTAATATCAGGGAAATTGCCCATCTCATTGACTTCACCTCAATCCAGAGTCCTCCAGACCAGCCATTGCAAAGCAGAGTCCCCGATGGACAGAAACCCATTGTTATTATTCATTCGTTGCCAGTAAATATGCTGAGACCACCTATCTTGTTGGGCCTACACTCTGTCAGCATATTGTGTAGTTTAAGCCCATATTCACTCATTTGTATAAGTCTTTGATATATATATTAAGTAGTTTAAGCTAATAAATTTGTTTTACATTAAAGCTCACGCTTACTCTTGTAATCATTTTGATCAGACCTAAAGAACCCATTTGTACTTTCAATATAGTCTGCTAGCTCAGATGCATGCACCACAAGAGTTCTTTCTTGGATTAGCATTTTAGATATTCTCTAATCAACCTGTTCAGAGAGATAATTACACATCTCTGGAACAGGTGGGGCTTGAACCTGTGTCTCCTAGCTCAGAGATTGGGATACTACAGTTGCAAGAGCCCCTCCTCGCTGAATCTCCACTAAATCTACCCAGATTACTGTCGCCACACCTTAGGTCAGACTCTGCCCCACTGGCCTTGTTTTTTTAACACCCTCGTCGGTGTGAGCAAACATCCCACCCTCCCCTATTTCTCTAAACTCCTCCAGTCCCATGACCTTCCTCTGTCTTTGGCCTCTCGACCTCTCAGAGCCCACCTTCACCAGCGATTTGTAATCGTTCTCCTCACTGACGGCTTCGCTTCCATCTGCAAATATTGCGAATCCCTCTCTAAAACCTCCCTTTCATCCCAATTCGGTGCAGCCTAGCTCCTCGATCAAGCTTTGAGTCATGTGTGTCCTAATACTTGGCTCAGTATCAGGCTTGGTTCGATAATCACCCCTTGGGACCACTTGGCGCTGCATCAATGCAGGTGCTTGTTGCTGGTCCAGGGGATAATTTGGATGGGACCTGGATGGGTTGTCCCTAACCCTATCGCTTGTTGTCCTGATATCAGTGAGACCTCAAAGAACGGACACCCCAGTGCCTAAACACGTGAACAGGGTAAGGGCTGCAACACGTGAAATTGGTTCTGTGGTTCTGAGACATCACTATGTGAAAAGTGACAGAAGAGAGGGCATAAAATGCAAAGAGACAAGAAATTGAGTCACATCATATTAACCGGCCTCACAAACCACTCAATGATGGTCCAATCAATACAGAGTGACCTAGGATCACGCTGAGTTTAACACTGCAACTTTAACTAGTGCTCCTACGTGTACTGAATAACCTGATTTATAGACACTCTATACGTCAGGACTTCACATTTAATCACAAAGTGCTGCTAATATGACTGTAATGATCATTTTCCTAATTGATTTCAGAGATGTGGCACTGAGCTGCCATGGTCTCATAGCTTATAACCCTCCTCAATCCTGACTGTCAGCGAAACACGATTTGACCAGATTCCCTTGTTCTAAGTTTAAAAAGCGCTTGAGAGGGAAGGTAGTGAATGGTTCTAGCCTTCAGTTTCTCCACCCTTTGTCCTTGTCCTTTTGCTCTAGTTTAACTGGAATGCTTCAGCGCACTGATGGAACAGACTGAATCATGCGAGGTATCACGTGGGATCCACGGCAGCCTGCCCCCTAACTTGTATCCGCACCAGTCTACCCCCTACTCATTCGCCTACATCGGCTTCCAGTCTGGAAACTCAGTCAGACAACAGGCAAGCAGACCCTTCAGTCCAGCCCTATCCAGGTTTCCTCAACTGAACTAGTTCCATTTGCTTGCAGATGGCCCATATCCCTCTAAACCTTTCCTATTCATGCATATGTCCAAATGTCTTTTAAACGGTGGAACTGTTCCCACCTCTACCACTTGCTTGTCACATGCACACCACCCTCTGCATGAAGAAGATGCCCCTCAGGTCCCTTTTCAATCCCTCTCACCTTAAACCTATTATGTCTAGATCTGGACACCCCTACCCTGGGAAAAAAGACCTTCGCTATTCACCTTATTGATGCCCCTCATGAACTTAAGAGGTTACCTGCAAGGTTACCTCCAAAGTTTCAGGGAAAAAAGTCCCAGCCTATCCCCATAACTCCGTCCAGTCTCGGTAACATAGCTGTAAATCTTTTTTGCACCCCCTCCAATTTAATAACATCCTTCCTATAGCAGGGCGACCAGAACTGTACGCAGTTAGCTGTGCTATATGACTTTGTGAAGAGAGATTATCTGCCTGTGCTCCTCACTGTGGGCAATTCCACTCGTCAAAGATGGCAAGAATCAAAGGCCACATGACCCCAGAAAACCTATCTGGTAGCCCCAAGTCAGGGGAGGTCTGTTGTAAAGTGCACCCGGGTGCTCCAGTTTCCTCTCAGAGTCCAAAATGTGCAGGTGAATTGGCCATGCTAAATGGTCCATAGTGTGAGGTGCATTGGTCAGAGGAAAATGGGTCTGGGTGGGTTGCGCTTCGGCGGGTCGGTGTGGACTTGTTGGACCGAAGGGCCTGTTTCCACGCTGTAGGGAATCTAATCTAATCTAAAGGGTGATGGGATCATGCTGTGCACTGGCCAACACCACACCCAAAAGCCACAAAATGCCACCCTCATTCCCATCGCCTGTGAAGGGGAACCGTCTGGAATGAACGCACCCAAAAATCAAACATTGCGCGTGAGTCGGTGTGAATTTAAGAAGGTGTGCGGAAATCAATGCAGCGGTGTAAGGAAATTTGTTAACAGATTAGCAGTGAGAAAGGAGGAAATTTAATTAGCTCCGACGTTGAAATAAACTTCAAATGGTTTATATTAGCCAGGCTGCTTTGTCACGTTGGGAATGTTGATTGAATTTACAGAGGTTGAATGGAAAGTAATAGGCCTGTCAGACAAAGCTGTTGCAAACATTGAAACAGGGACAAATCCCTCAGCCTTGCACAGCTGATAAACATCTGTGCTGCCACATGCGAGGGGGCAGGAAGTGATTGAGAACTCTGTAGCGACCTACCGCAGTCTTACTGAATGAAGCCTTCTTAAATGAACATCCTTGGCTAAGCTCAGGAACCCATTACCATGGACAACTGTCCCCCATGCTGCACCGGGCATCGCAAACACCGGTAAGGGGGCACCCCCAATAAAAGAAAAGACCAGGATTCACAGGGCTAATACGACTTATTCAGCTGCCTGTGATCCAGAGCTGAACCAAAGCAAGATATTGTGTGTGTATGTGTCAGATATTTGAAACAAACACAAAATAGAGCGGTAGAGAAACTCAGCAAGTCTGTGACAGCATCTGTGGAGAGAAACACAGGGTTAGTGTTGCATGGCTCCTCTTCAGAACTGAAGTGGAGTCAAACTGGACTCAAAAACATTAACTGTTTCTCACTGCACGGATACTGCTTAGACCTGCTGAGTTTCTCCAGTGCTTGCTACATAGCGCATAGATTAGGATATGCTAATCAGAAAAAAAAATTAGCAGGACACACTGGGGCTTGGAACGGAGAGATTTTTAGCACTGCAGGGACTGAGACGCATCAATATTATCTTGATTTACTCAGTTTTCATTGACCTTTTGTCAGTTGCCTAGATTCTGGTTTTATTTCAGTTCCCCAATCAGGGAATGTTTAACATGGTTGTCGGATCGCTTGAAAGAGGAGGGGTGACACTGAGGCTCGATGGTTCGCACTGCTGCCTCACAGCGCAGGGACCCAGGTTCGATTCCAGCCTCGGGCGACTATCTGTGTGTGGAGTTAGCACATTCTCCCCGCGTCTGCATGGGTTTTCTTTGGGTGCTCTAGTTTTGTCCCACAGTCCAAAGATGTGCAGGTTAGGTGGATTGGCCATGCTAAATTGCCCATAGTGTTCAGGGATGTGTAGGTTAGGTGCATTAGTCAGGGGGAAATGTAGAGTACTAGGGTATGGGTCTGGGTGGGATAGTCTGCAGAGGTTGGGTGTGGACTTGGGCTGAATGGCTTGCTTCTGCACTGTAGGAATTCTATTGGATCGCAGTGTGCACACTGACATAACTGGGAGTAGCACAATGTTGCTGCAGGGGAGACGGGGCATGGTGGGGTGGGCGCTTGGTACAGGTGACCGAGTTCCCCACTCCTGGAAACACTGGGGGAAAACACGAGAGAAAACCAATGGGGCAGGAAAGGGTGGGGTGGGCTCTTTAAAGACTAATTCTCTAAAGCTGCCCATGCACTGGTGCTGACATCATCACGCACAGAACACAGTGACATTATCACGCACGGAACACGCTGCACAGGTGCAAACTCCCCGTTGGAGCCAGTCACATCGCTGGTTCCAGCTACCACGGACAACCATTTAGGTTTCAGAGTAATCTCACTGCATTGCAATAGCTGCCCATATACTGTTCGGTGCGAAAGTCTGAATCCCTCCCCCATACCCAATAACGTTCAAGGATCCTGGGCTCAAATCTCACCGGGGTAGATGGTGCAATTTAAGTTCAACTTTTAAAACAAAATTAAACGAAGTGGTAGCTTAATTGCAATTGTTGCAAAAACCCATCTGGTTCCCCAATGTCCTTTAGGGAAAGAAACCGCCGTCCTTACCCAGTCTGGCCTACAGGTGACTCCAGACCCATAGCAACGTGGCTCGCTTTTATAAAAGTCAAATGTTACAGACGCTGGAAATCAGGCATAAAGACAGAAATTGCTGGAGAAACTCAGCAGGTCTGGCTGTGTCTATGAGGAATGGAGTATCTGGCCGCAGCTCTGGAGATAGGAACAGAGTTAACTTTTGCAAAAATATGAAGAAGAGTCACATCAGAGTTGAAATGTTAACGCGGTGTTTTTCTCTCTCCACATAAATACTGCCAGCCCTGGTTAAACCTTAACTCTCCTCTGCACAACTGGGGATGGGAAATAAATAAGGAGCAAACTACTGCAGACGACAGAATCTGTAATAGAAACAAAAAAGTCCTGGAGATCACAGTGAAGACAGAACAAGTTTCGAGTCTAGCTGATTCTTCTTCAGAACTGGATAGCAATGATCTGTTAGTTCACCGGTGACGACCAGATCCTCCAAGCAGATTAAAGAAAAGATCAGGACAGAACTGAGTCTGAGCTCTTATGGCAGAGCTGACTCAGTCCACATTGATTTCAGGGAGCATCTTAAAAGAGAGAAAAGCAGGAGACCGTTGAAGTTCACCTCAGATCGGGTGAACAATTGAGTGAGGGGGATACTAAACGCCCACTGACAGCTGCCAAACTGGACAGCCGCAGGATAAAATCCTCACCGAGGTGGGAGGGAATTAGGGAAAGGTGCAAACTGAGCTAACGAATCTGGAAACAAAAACTTGAGGAGGTTTCAAAAGCCAGACGGAAGGGGGAAGAATCCGATAATGCGCCTTTTATTTTGAAAGTAGGCAGCAGAGTAATCTGCCCAGCCACCGTGAATATCCGAGAGTGGCCTCTGTTAACACTCTGGTGATTTGAGCTTTTGGGTTGCTGTTTCCACATCCTGTCACTTGCATGATGAATGATTGTCATTTGACACATCATGATTAATGATGCCCTGGGTCAAAAGGCAGAATTCCAGAGGGGAAAGGTTGTGGACCTTTCAGCCAACCCAGCTTGGGTTCTGAGGTAGCGCCTCCCAAAACTGAAGGCACTGACCAATCCCCTTCCTCTCCTTTTCCTTTTCTCTCGGAACGGTTGGGAATAATTTATCCGGCGCGCCACACTGCGAAGGACTCCCTCTCTCCAAACTCCCCCACTCCTTCCCCTTCATCTGATAAGAAATCAAAGCCTTCCGCACTGGCACCAATTTCCATAGGCTTCTTGTAGCCCAGAGGAGGAGACTTGGGGCTGTGTAATCTAATACAGGTACTCAGTAATAATGCCACCACCACCCCACCACATCCCCACCCACACACCCCTGACCAAAAACCCTTCAAAGGACTAAATCAAACTCAGATGGCCTTGTTTAACATTTGGTAACACCACTGAACGCAGGGCCCCCATTCATCAGCCACAAATATCAGGGACAGACAGTGCTCCTTTCACTGGGTTCCTACACCCCTTTTTCAAGAGAGACCGAGCAAGAGAGAGAAAATAAACTTTCGCACAAAATCTATTTGAACATTTTGCCCTCGAGGTCCTTCTGTAGTCCTTGCTCGAGTTCAGCCTCTGTAAAACATCGACAGAGATGAAATCTTTTTGTCTTGAAGGGCGTACCATGCAAACAGTGACCTTCTGTTTGTGTTTGGTTGTCTGGTTTCCCTCTCTTTTCAAGCCCAATGTGTCCATTTCTTTTGAGCTATTCAACATCTACAGTTAATGTCCTTCCAATCAGACAGCTTTACAGCATAGAAACAGACCCTTCAGTCCAACTTATCCATGCGAACCCTAAATAAATTTGGCCCCATTTGTCAGCATTTGGCTCCTATCCCTCCAAACCCTTCCTATTCACGTACCCATCCAGATGCCTTTTAAATGCTGTAATTGTACCAGCCTCCACCACTTCCTTTGGCAGCTCATTCTGTAACCTTATCATCCCCTGCATGAAAAAGTTTGCCCCTCAGGTCCCTTCTATATCTTTCCCCTCTCACCCTAAGCCTCTGCCCTCTAGTTTTGGAGTCTCCCACGCCGGGAAACAACCTTGTCTATTTATCCTATCCATGCTCCTCGTGATTTTATGAACCTCAAGGAGGTCACCCCTCAGCCTCTGACACTCCAGGGAAAACAGCCCCAGCCTATTCAGCCTCTCCCTGTAGCACAAACCCTCCAACCCTGGCAACATCCCTGCAAATCTATTCTGAACCCTTCAAATTTTATAAAATCCTTCCTATAGCTGGGAGACCAGAATTGAATGCAGTTTTCCAAAAGTGATCTCACCAAGCATCCTTATCACAGTAAAGTAATCAAAGTCTTATTGAGTTTTGAGAAGATTTGTAGCTCAGGATGAGGTTCTGGATGTAAATTTGCTCGCTGAGCTGGAAGGTTCATTTTCAGATGTTTCGTCACCATACTAGGTAACATCCTCAGTGAGCCTCTGGTGAAGCACTGGTGGTATGGCCCGCTTTCTATTTATGCATTTAGGTTTCCTTGGGTTGGTTATGTCATTTCCTGTGGTGATATCATTTCCTGTTCTTTTTCTCAGGGGGTGGTATATGGGGTCTAAGTCAATGTGTTTGTTGATACATTTCTGGTTGGAGTGTCATGCTTCTAGGAATTCTCGCGCATGTCCCTATTTGGCTTGTCCTCGGATGGATGTGTTGTCCCAGTCAAAGTGGTGTCAACAGTTCAACTGGGACAACACATCCATCCTAGGACAAGCCAAACAGAGACACATGGGAGAAATCCTCAAAACATGGCATTCCAACTGGAACTCTATCAACAAACACATTGACTGGATCCAATTTATCACCCCCCTGAGAAAAAGAACAGGAAATCATTACCACAGGAAATGACATCACCAACCCAAGGACACCTAAGCACACAGATAAAAAGCAGGCCATACTATCAGTGCTTCACCAGAAGCTCACTGATGACGTTACCGCGTATGGTGACAAAACGTCTGAAAATAAACCTTCCAGCTCAGTGAGCAAACTTACATCTAGTAGTCAAAGTCTGTTCTGAGAGAAAGTAAGGACTGCAGATGCTGGAGAGTCAGAGTCGAAACGTATGGTGCTGGAAAAGCACAGCACGTCAAGCAGCATCCAAGGAGCGGGAGAATTGATATTTCAGACATAAGCCCTTCATCGAATATATGGAGGGGGAAGGGGGCTGAGAGATAAATAGGTGGGGGTGGGGCTGGGTGAAAGGCAGTTGGGAAGGTGATAGGTGGAGGCAGGTGGGGATTAATTGTGATAGATCAGTGGGGAAGGTGGAGTGGATAGGTGGGAAGGAAGGTGGACAAGTTGGACAGGTCAAGAGCGTGGTGC
Organism: Hemiscyllium ocellatum; assembly: GCF_020745735.1. Classification (NCBI taxonomy): domain Eukaryota; kingdom Metazoa; phylum Chordata; class Chondrichthyes; order Orectolobiformes; family Hemiscylliidae; genus Hemiscyllium; species Hemiscyllium ocellatum. The sequence continues at coordinate 27,659,313 of NC_083442.1, read as the reverse complement.
TGAGTGGAGGGCTGGATCTGGCTGAGGTGGGGGGAGGGGAGATGAGGAAACTGGTGAAGTCCATGTTGATGCTGTGTGGTTGAAGGGGCCTGAGGTTGAAGATGAGGCATTCTTGGTGGTGGAGGAGGCCCGGGACTTGCATGCCCTTGTGGGAGTGGGAGATAGAGTTGAAGTGATCAGCCACAGGACAGTGGGTTGTTGGGTGCATATGTTCCAGAGACGTTCCCTGAAATGTTCCACAGGTTGGCGTTCTGTCATCCCGATGTAGAGAAGACCACATCAAGAGCAACGGACATAGTAGATGAGGTGGGTGGATGTGCAGGAAGATCTCTGCCAGATGTGAAAAGATCTTTTGGGGCCATGGATGGAGGTGAGGTGGGAAGGTGTGGGTGCAGGTTTTGCACCTCGTGTGGTGGCAAGGGAAGGTGCCGGGTGTGGAGGATGGGTCTGTGGGGGAGGGGGGGGGCGCGTGTTGGCATGTACCTAACGAGGGAGTCGGGGAGGGAATGATCTCTGCAGAATGCAGATAGGGAAATATATCTCTAGTGGTGGGGTCTGATTGAAGGTGGCGGAAGTGGTAGAGGACGATGTGCAGTAAAGAGAGAATGACAGGGTGGAAGGTGAGCGGTGGGAGTGGGGGGGTGGGGGTGAGTTCTGTCCTTGTTTCTGTTGGACGGGTGGGGTGCAAGAGTGGAGGTGTGGGAAATGGAGGGAGTGCACTCGAGGCATTGTTGGTCACATGGGAGGGGAAATAGCTGAGTGAAGTTGGCCTCGGAGATGGAGATGGAGAAGTCCAGGAAGGGGAGGGAGGTACCCGAGGTGGGCCAGGTGAACTTGAGGTCAGGATGGAAGGTGTTAGTGAAGTCGATGAACTGGTCAACCTCCTTGTGGGAGCACGACATGGCACCAATACAGTCATTAATGTAGCAGAGGAAAAGGTGGGGAATGGTGCAGGTGAAGCTGTGGAAGGTGGGCTGTTCCACGTACCCGGCAAAGAGACAGGCATAGCTGGGGGCCATGAGGGTGCCCATGGCTACTTCTTTGGTCTGAAGGAAGTGGGAGGATGTGAAGGAGAAGTTGTTGAGGGTGAGGACCAGTTCTGCCAATTGCACGAGTGTGACGGTGGAAGGGTACTGGTAGGGTCGGCTAGAGAGGAAGAAACCGAGAGCTTGGAGGCCTTCGCCATGGCGACGGATGTGCACAGGGACTGGATATCCATGGTGAAGGTGAAGTGTTATGGGGGCGCGGGCAAACCAAAGTCATGGAGAAGGTGCAGGGTATGGGTGGTGTCATGTCAGAGTCTGTCCTGAGGAAGGGTCACTTGTCCTGAAACGCTAACTCTGATTTCTCGCCACCAGATGCTGCCAGACCTGCTGAGCTTTTCCAGCAATTCCTGTTTTTGGTCAATAACGCAATCTGACTCCAAACCGCATGAAGGGGCAAAATACTGCAGACCCTGGAAATCGGAAACACAAACAGAAATTGCTGGTGAAACTCAGTAGTTCTGGCAGCATCTGTGGGGAGAGAAACAAGAGTTAATGTTGCGAGTCCAGCCTGGCTCTTCGTTCAACCGAAGCCCTGTTCTTCTTTCTGTCCGCAGACCCGCTGAGTTTCTCCAACACTCTCTGACACATCAGGATAGGTGAATGTCAAAGGGGTAGAGAGTCAAGGAGGTGACTGGCAGCAGGAGGGGGGCAGTGACAAAAATGTCATCGAGGGAGGTGGGGATAGTGTGGTAACATGATGGCAATGATCAGCCATGATTTAGAACAGCACAGCAGGCTTGAAGGGCTGAGTGGCCTACCCCTGCTCCTATGTTCCTTCCTATTGAACTCATACCATGTCCTGTTCGCCATCCTCATGTGCCCCGTGCCTTCTTTGCGTTTAAGCAATGCCTCAACTTTTACATGCTTGCTTTTAATTCCTTGCAAGGTCTTGACCCTTTCCCTCTTTCTGTGACTTACTGCATCGCCACAACCTTCTGGCATCTTCGTTTCCCTCCAGTCAGGCCTCTGAGCATCCTGAGGCAGCATTGGTGACCATACCCTCAGCTCTGGAATTCAGCCAGGGGGAGGTGCTAGCGTAGCGGTAATGCTACTGGACTAGTCACCCAGAACTCAGGCTAATCTTCTGAGGACGTGGGTTTGAATCCCAGACATGGCAAACGCAGACACTTGAATTCAATAAAAATCTGGAATGGAAGGCTAGTCTCGGGGCAACCATGTAACCAGCATCAACTGTTGTAAACAAAAATCCATCTGGTTCACTAACAAAAAAGATGAAGCTGCCAAAGTCCTACGAGACCTGCTCCCTCATTCGAGAGAGAGAGAGAACTGGTGGTGGCTTAACCCGAGAGTTAACATGCCTCAGGTGAGGGGGTGGGGTGTTGAGAAGGAGACCTATCTCCAGCCAGTGTGGGAATTGAACCCACTCTACTAAACATCACTTTGCAACACCATCCAACCAACTGAGGCGAACCAATGCCCATCTGGTTCAATAGTGTCCTTGAGAGAAGGGAATCTGTGACCCTACCTGTGAATCTTAGTGACAGTTAACCCCTCTCTGGGCCATGAATGGTGGTCTAGCCAGTGACATCACATCTCATGAACAAATGATGAAGTCACTCACATGCCTACCGCCTACCACCACCACACCCCCCTCACCCCCCACCACCATCACCACCACCAAACCTCTGAGCTATTTCATCTCATAGTCCTTCTTTAAGATGTTCCCTAGGATATGCCTTAGGTCTGATTTTATGATATGCAAATATGACACAGTACACACCATCACAGGAAGTGATGCAATGTCATATGCATGTTCTGCAGCCTCACGGTAACATAAAGCCACAGGACAATGCTTCTTAAATAGCGTTAATCTATCCTTTACCTCAGGAGACTGTGTAAATATTCCTGAGCAGCACAACCTGACCGACAACATACTAAAAACCTGCGTCTTTGGGGACTACATATGCGGCTCAGTGTCAAGTTTGTTTTCAAGGCGAGAGGAGAAAGATTTTAAAAAGACATGAGGGGCAACATATTTACACAGAGGATGGTTTGTATCTGGAATGAACATCCTGAGGAATTAATGGATGTGGGTACAGAAACAACGTTTAAAAGACATTTGGATAAGTTCATGAATAGGAAAGGTTTGGAGGGATATGGGCCAAGTGCAGGCAGGTGGGGCTGGTTTAGTTTGGGATTATGGTCGTCATGGACTGGTTGGACCATAGGGTCCGTTTCTGTGTTGTACGCTTCTACATCGAAGGCTCTACGTAAATGCGATTTGTTATACTGTATGTTTTAAGGCCACATCTTTTGTGCGCAGACATTTTTTTGCTGTTAATTTTTACATTATGCTATTTAATGGCCAAATGCTCATCACAAGGCAGTAACTGAAAGGGCTATTACACTGTGCAACAAGTTCAGCTCGCAATTAATCAGCTGGTCTGACAGTTTGATGTGAAGGTTAGAATTTCCATTGTTTGTTAACGTCATCAATAAGTGCCCCTTGAGGCTGCCTAATCAATCCACTGATAGCTGAGGACAGAATGCGATCGTTGGGGAGATTTCGGCCTACTGGCGAGATTTCGGCCTACTGCTCGAGTAACCTGCTACTGGTCACAGCAGCAGGTCAAACACAAAACCCCGCCTGCAAGGAGCAAGGGCAGTTTGGCTCCTGCGATACACAGTGAATGTAGAAACCCTAATCTGGTTCTGGGGGGCTGATGGGGTAACTTCCATTAGCTGTAGCTGAATGTTGTCTCTATTGTTGCAGGGTTTGTTGGGTGGGGGGCGGGGGGGGGGGTGTTGGGGGGAAGCTGTAAGTCGGTCCAGATGAGCTTCCCTCTGCCCTGACCGCAATTTTTCAGCCCCTTGCCCCCACCTTTCAGGGGGCATCCAATGAGGCCGTTCCCTATAAATGCTCAGGTGGGCTGGAGGAGGGGTTCAGGATGGAGGGGATGGCCTGGAATTCCAGCCTGCTCACGCCGCCCCCACGGGGGGAGGGTGCCCAGGTGGCTGTTGTGAGCAGGAAGTTTGAGTTCAGAGGCCGTAATGGAGTTCTGTTCGTCCCACTCCTCCTCTCCTCTCTCACATTGTCATTACCATCATCATGGGGATGACACTCACCCACTCTCAGCGTTGAGTGTGTAGGTGGCTGTACAGACTGATGCAGCTACCTCAGGCTCTGTTACACTTGGGGGCAGAAGGTGGTCACGGGAAGGGGGTGGCTGGTGTGTGCACTGTTTTCAAATCCACATTATCCTTGGGATGTGAGAGGGAGACCTACCAGGATGTTGCCTGGGCTGGAGAGTTTCAGTCAGGAAGTGAGATTGGACATACTGGGGTTGCTTCCTTAGGGCAGAGGTGACTGACAGGTATAAAATGATTGAGACGTACCAAATGTATGAGGGGCAGACAGGACGAATCTTTTCCCCTTGATTGAGGGATCAATGTCCGAGGGACATAGATTTAAGGGAAGGGGCTGGGGGTTTAGTGGGGGAGGTGAGGAAAAACTTTTCCCTCCAGAGGGTGGTGGGAATCTGGAACTCGTTAGGTGGAAGGGTTGAAGAGGCAGAAACATTCAGGAAGTATTTAGGTGTGTGCTTTAGATGCCAAGGTATAGAAGGCTATGGGCTAGGTGCTGGGGAATGGGGTTAGAATAGAGAGGGTGTTGTTGTTGATCAGTAATGGGCTGAAGAACGTTTGTTCTGGGCTGTAGACCTCTATGACTCTCGACCCCACATTGCCATTCCTCTTACCTTTCACTGAATGAGTCTCAGCAATTTTCAAGTTTGGCAGAGGGGTGACAGTGGGAAACAGTTTGGGAAAGACTGAGTTACTCTGTTCGTGCTGTTGAATAAGCGCAGGCTATTGTCAATGAGCAGCTGTTTAAATAGAGCCGAGCTCGGTAAATCAGGGCTGGATTTCAGATCAACTGACCTAACTTTCCACCGTGTTCCAGTGTCGGAACTGAACAAACATTTGTACAGATAGAGCCCTTCCTCAGCTGAAATACTTTCTCAAGAATTTTCACTTGAAGCAACCAACTTGGCTTCTGACTGTTGTTACACAGGTGAGTGAGTCCAAAGGAGCTCCACAATACTGTCAGAGAAAAGCTGCCTCTGATTAAGTATTAACACCGGTTTATCGCGCTGATAACTGTGCAGTGATGCTGACAACACCAGCTCTGCATCCTCCAAAACTACAAATGACAGTCTGTCCTCAGTTAAACAGCCTGGTGCCTTGAACTTTGACCTATGCCGCCTATAAATCCATGCCCTGTTACAATAAGGGAGGTTGAAATCGATAGGGTTTTATTAGTGCAGAATAAATGCTAAATAATGTGGATGGGTTGAAGATGTTAATCATTTGGAGCTGTTCCAGTGAAGTCAGAGCAACATTCTCAGTTCCCACTTCAGAGCATGTTGTTAAAGTTAAAAGAGTTCAGAAAAGATTTGGAGTACTGCAAACAATTCTGGTCACCCTGCTATAGGAAGGATGTTATTAAACTGGAATAGGCACAGAGAGGATTTGCAAGGACGTTATCGGGACTGGAAAGTCTGAGCTTTAGGGAGAGGTTGGATAGGCTGGCACTTCTTCTTCTGGAGCGTCAGAGAGTGAGGGGTGACCCCACAGAGGCTTATAAAATCGAGGGGCATGATAGGGTGAGTAACCAAAGTCTCACCCCCCAGGATAGGGGAGTCCAAAACTAGAGGGATAGGTTTAAGGTGAGAGGGTAAAGATTTTAAAAGGACCTATGGGGTAATTTTTTTCACACATTGGGTGGTGCACGTGTGGAATGAGCTGCCAGAGGAAGTGGTGGAGGCTGATAAATTACAACATTTAAGAGGCTTCTGGATGGGTACATGAATAGGAAGAGTTTAGAGGGATCTGGGCCAAGTGCTGACAAATAGGGACAAGGTGAGATTGGAATGTCTGGTTGCTGCAGCTGAGTTGGATCGAAGAGTCTGTTTCCATGTGGTAGGATTGTATGACCCTATGTTTCAGATATCCAGTGTAGGACTGAGGGAGTGCTGTGTTGTTCCAAACTATAGTCTTACAGGTGACATGCTCACCCATGGCCCTGCCTAGTCCCTCAGACAGATCAACACAAACTTGCTCTTGTGGTGCGTTTTTTCAGCAGACCACTGACAGCCAACTCCATATTTATTCTGAAGTTCAGTCACTGTTGTAAAGTGGGAACACAGCAGCCAATATATGCAGAAAGCAAATGACATGGTGGCTCAGTGGATAGCACTGCTGCCTCACAGCGCCAGGGACCTGGGTTCGATTCCACCCTTGGGCGACTGTCAGTGTGGAGTTTGCACATTCTCTCTCTGTGTCTGCGTGGGTTTCCTGTGGGTGCTCCGGTTTCCACCCACAATCCAAAGATGTGTAGGTTAGGGTGGATTGACCATGCTAATTTACCCATAGTGTTCAGGGATGTATAGGCTAGGTGCATTAGTAATCGATGTAGGGGAATGGGTCTGTGTGGGTTACTCTTCAGAGGGTTGGTGTGGGCTTGTTGGGCCAAATGGCACGTTTCCACACTGGAGGGGTTCTAATTCTAAAATTCAAATCAAGTAGAGTCAGAGAGATGTACAGCATAGAAACAGACCCTTCGGTCCAACCCATTCATACCGAACAGATATCCCAACCCAATCTCGTCCCACCTGCCAGCACCTGGCCCATATCCCTCCAAACCCTTCCTATTCATATACCCATCCAAATACCTCTTAAATGTTGCAATTGTACCAGCCTCCACCACATCCTCTGGCAGCTCATTCTATACACGTACCACCCTCTGTGTGAAAAGGTTGCCCCTTAGGTCTCTTTTATATCTTTCCCCTCTCACCTTAAACCTATGCCCTATAGTTCTGGACTCCCCGACCTCAGGGAAAAGACTTTGTCTATTTATCCTATCCAGACCCCTCATAATTTTGTAAACCTCTATAAGCTAACCCCTCAGTCTCTGATGCTCCAGGGAAAACAGCCCCAGCCTGTTCAGCCTCTCCCTGTAGCTCAGATCCTCCAACTCTGGCAACATCCTTGTAAATCTTTTCTGAATCCTTTCAAGTTTCACAACATCTTTCCGATAGGAAGGAGACCAGAATTGCACACAATATTCCAACAGTGGCCTAACCAATGTCCTGTACAGCCGCAACATGACCTCCCAACTCCTGTACTCAATACTCTGACCAATAAAGGAAAGCATACCAAACACCTTCTTCATTATCCTATCTACCTGCGACTCCACTTTCAAGGAGCTATGACCTGCACTCCAAGGTCTCTTTGTTCAGCAACACTCCCCAGGACCTTACCATTCAGTGTGTAAGTCCTGCTAAGAATTGCTTTTCCAAAATGCAGCACCTCGCATTTATCTGAATCAAATTCCATCTGCCACTTCTCAGCCCATTGGCCCATCTGGTCAAGATCCTGTTGTAATCTGAGGTAACCCTCTTCGCTGTCAACTGCACCTCCAATTTTGGTGTCATCTGCAAACTTACTAACTGTACCTCTTATGCTCGCATCCAAATCATTTATGTAAATGACAATAAGTAGAGGGCCCAGCACCGATCCTTGTGGCACTCCACTGGTCACAGGCTCCAGTCTAAAAAACAACCCTCCACCACCACCCTCTGTCTTCTACCTTTGAGCCAGTTCTGTATCCAAATGGCTAGTTCTCCCTGTATTCCATGAGATCTAATTTTGCTAATCAGTCTCCCATGGGGAACCTTGTCGAATGCCTTACTGAAGTCCAAATAGATCACATCTACTGCGCTGCCTTCACTAATCTTCTTCGTTACTTCTTCAAAAAACTCAACCAAGTTTGTGAGACATGATTTCCCACGCACAAAGCACAAAGTAATGGACGTTTTAAAGAGAAATGATTGAAGTACAAACACAGGCCAGGAAAACAGAGGTAACCCGACTGCTCTTCACTGAATGGATGCCCTGAAACCTCTTACGTAGGTTTGAGAGAGCAGACAGGATATAGTTTAACATTTTCAGACAGATGGCACTTCCGACAGTACAGCTCTCATTGAGTACTGCATTGAGACAAGCAGCTTTAATGTTTGAGCAGGACTTGAACTTGGAGCCAGTGACTCAGAGACAACAGCTGAGCCACTACCAACAGAAAATATCCCCTCCCCACCGCACCACATCAATAAAGGACAGGAGTGTTCTTCCTGGCCCTCATGTGGTAACCTGGGTCAATGTTGAACCCACAACCAATGGCATCCAAAGATGGGACAGCTTGGCATGAATGTATAATGAATGCAAACAATGCTGGAAATCTGAAATTGAAACAGAAAATGCTGAAATGCAAGGTCTGATGGGCATCTGTGCAGACCGAAACAGAGTTAACATTTCAAAAAGAGGTCTGAAGAAGAATCACATTTGATGTGAAACATTAATTCTGTCTTTCTCTCTCCACAGATTCTGCTTAACCCGAGGAGTATTTGTAAAATCATACAGCACGGAAACAGACACTTCAGTCCAACCAGTCATTGTCGATGACCATAATCCCAAACTAAACTAGTCCCACCTACCTGCTCTTGGCTCATATCCCTCCAAACCTTTCATGTACTTATCCAAATGTCTTTTGAACATTGTAACTGTATTCCTATCCATCACTTCCTCTGGAAGTTCATTCCACACATGAAACACTCTCTGTGTAAAAAAGGTTGCCTCTCATGTCTTTTCTCAATCTTTCTGCTCTCACCTTAAAATGCACTACCTCGCCTTGAAATGCCCTATCTGAGGGAAAAGATACCTGTCACTCACCTCATCTATATCACCCATGATTTTTCAAACTTTATAAGGTCACTCCTCAACCTCCTACACTCCAGTGAAAAAAAATCTCCTTATAGCTCAAACCCTCCATTCCCAGCAACATCTTTTCTGAATCCTCTCCAGTTTAATAATATCCTTCCTATAACAGAGCGACCAGAACTGCACACAGTGCACCTACATCCTGTGCTACGGCGACATAAAGTCTCAACTCTTATACATTTTCCAGAACCTTCTGCTGTGAAACCATTATTTCTTGCCTGTCTGTGGGATACAAACTGGCCATTCACATCACAATTGTGTTTTCATTCCAAAGGTTTGCTGGAAATGACTCTGGGCAATTCCGAAGTCAAGACGAGACTAAAGGCAGGTAGAAGAGGAAAGATAATGTCAGACTAGCCTGAGGGGCACAGGGGGAGCTGGGAAGTGCAGTGCCATGTTGAATGCCCAGTTCACACTCCTCTTCAGTATCACTCCAATGGGAAGAGCAGGGTCAATGAATTTATATATAAATGGCTTTCCTCGTGCTAAGATTAGCCTGTTCAATATCCCAACATCTGCTGGGTAGTATCGAACTTGAACATTGCCAAGAAAAGAAACACGTTGGCCAATCTCTTGCTACTTGTTTAACTACTTGTCTAGACGTTGTCTAACCCTAACCTTTGATAAGACTGTAAGAAATAGGTAACAAAGTAGACCATTTGGTCCCTCGAGGTTGATCAGCCGAACACAGTTGATCCAACATTCCTCACATCCACTTCCCTGCTCTTTAATCCTTGATTCTGTGACAGATGAAGAATCGATCTACCTCACCCTCTGATATACACGAGGACTCTGCCCTCACAGCTCACTGTGACAAGGAGTTCCAAAGACCCTCAACCCTCAGAGAGAAGAAATTCCTCCGCCCTCGCAGTCTGAAATTCTGACACCACGTCCTCTGGTCCGAGAATCTCCCATGAGGGGTAGCGTCCTCTCAGCATTGACCCTGCCATCTTTCACTCATTGGGATGAATGCCAAATCTCAAATGATTCTTGCGAATATCCTGATGAGCATAAGACAAAAAGTCATCTTCTTTTTAGAACATAGAACAGTAAAGCACAGAACAGGCCCTTCAGCCCATGACGTTTTGCCGACCATTGATCCTCATGTATGCACCCTCAAATTTCTGTGACATTCCAACATATTCCAAGAAGGTAACTCACCACAACCTTCTCAAAGGCAAGAAAGGACACGCCAGTGAATGACACCCATGGAGGAGTAATAAAAAATGTGGTAAATGTCCTCATTAAAGGGAGAGAAACCTTCACCATCAAATCTTTCACTTTGCCGAAACACACACACATACCATGTTCAGGAAGCTCCTTGTCCAGGATTGAGTTTAAAGTAAGTAACCCTTGCTGGGGTCACAGAATATCATTACAAATGCTGGGGAGGTGGCGGGGGTGATTGAATTCCTTGCTCCTTGCATTCAACATTGTGCAGGTTATAACAGAGGAAGTGGGACTGTATGAAGCACAGTGTTTTCTTTCTCAGCGGGAGATCGCCTCTGCTCTCTCCTTCAACACAGACGCCGGGAAATGAAAACGGGAAAATGCTAATGTACAGTGAAACCCAAGAGTTCCAGAACACTGGAGTGCCTGATGATTATTTTGAATACAAATCGTATTGACAGCATCAAAATAACCCAGGGCTGGTCAGGCTCCATGAATATTTTGTCATGGGCTCCCGAGAAAGCTGCTGTGGTGGTATCTCCATTGGAATTGAGAAAAGTGTGATTGAATCCCACTCAAATCCATTACCAGGGGCTTGGTGGGGAGGTGGCACTAAGCAGGGAGGAGACTAGCAATGCATTGTGCATCCAGCAATACCCAACAAAGAGATAGAAGGAAAGAGTTCGTTCCTGATGATGTCGAAGTAATCCTTGAGTTCCAATGCAACTTTCAAAAGATAAAGTGGCACAGTGGCTCAGTGGTTAGCACTGCTGCCTCACAGCGCCAGGGACCTGGATTTGATTCCAGCCTCAGGCGACTGCCTGTGCAGAGTTTGCACATTCTCCCCATGTCTGTGTGAGTTTCCTCTGGGTGCTTTGGTTTCCCTCCCACAGTCCAAAGATGTGCAGCTTAGGTAGATTGGCCATGCTAAATTGCCCATAGTGTTCAGGGAGGCATAGGTTAGGTGCATTAGTCAGGGTTTAATGCAGGGGAATGGGTCTGGGTAGGTTATCCTTCGGAGGGTCGGCGTGGACTTGTTGGGCTGAAGGGCCTGTTCCCACACTGTAGGGATTCTATAACAAAAAATGTCAACACTGACAAAACCAAAATCTTCAAGGCTACAATGGGGAAGGGGAAGGGCCCTAAATGGATAGCTCCTTCAAAACACCATGATGGGCTGAGTGGCCTCGATAATTGACTAATTTTGAATTGTATTTACACCACACTTTTCACAAACTCAAGATGTTTCAAAGAGCTTTGAAGGATTGTTTTTGAAGTGTCGCCACTCTTGAGTTATCAGAAATGTGGCAGTGCACAGTCGGCTCCCACAAGCACGGTGCCTCATTGGTTAGCACCACAGTCTCACGGCGCCAGGGACCCGGTTCGATTCCAGCCTCAGGTGACTGTGTGGAGTTTCCTCCGGCTGCTCCTGTATCCTCCCACAGTCCAAAGATGTGCAAGTTAGGCGGGTTGCCCATAGTGTCCAGGGACGAGCCGGCTAGGTGGGTTAGCCATAGGGTTACAGGCACAGGGTGGCGCAGTGGGTCTGGGTGGGATGCTCTTCAGAGGGTTGGTGTGCCCTCAATGGCCTGCTTTCACACTGTAGGGATTCTGTGAAGCAGCATTATTTTGGTGCTGGACAATCTGACTGTAGTGGGATCTTTCTCTGTAGCTACAACACCATATTCTGCATTCTCTATTACTGTGATGTACTTATACAAGGCATAATTTGCCTGGATAGCATGCAAAATAATACTTTTCACTCCATCTCAGTACATCTGATAATAATCAAATCAAATCAAATCAAAGTGGTTAAACAAAAAATAGTGCTCAGAATACTAGGGAGACCAGCCTACTCTTTTTTAACCTTGGGGGTTTGGCGTGTAATACAGAAAGCGGCTGAGGCCAAAACATTCAAAAACATTTTGAGAAGGAGTTAGGTATAGTTCTTTCGGACTAAAGGGATCAAGGAGCATGGGGAGAAAGCGGGAACAGAGTTGGATGGCAGAACAGGCTGGTTGGGCCGAATGGCCTCCTCCTGCTCCTGTTTTCGATCTTTCTAGGACAGACTGGGCCTCGGTTTAATGCCTTGTGCAGAAGGTGACAATTTCCAACTGTGAACCTTTTGCTCAGTACCACACCAGCCTGGGCTGTGTGCTCAAGTCTTCAGGTTGTAGTTTGAAAACATCAGTCAGCATCGAAAAGGGTTTTGCCTGACACATTGTTTCACACAGCACGGAAACACACCCTTCAGTCCATGCCGAACACAATCCCAAAGTAAACTACTTCCACCTGCCTGCTCCTGACCCATATCCCTCCAAACCTTTCCTATTTATGTATCCATCCAAATGTCTTTTAAACTGAGTCATTGTACGCACATGAAGAAAGTTTGCAGCGATATTTGGGATTAACAGTTGGACACGCACATGTTGGCTCATCGGCGATGCCTCTGACAGCTGAGGAGCTAAGCCCCACTCCCTGCATTCTCTGGGCTATTTAACACAAGACATTGCAGACCTAATTCCAACCCTGCAGCATCAAGCCCACCTGGACAAAGCAATGTAGAAACTCCCAATCCCTACAGAAATGCCCTGACTAATCAGAGTTGACTGGTCTGGTTTCAGTTTAACCAGTTAACTAAGGTTTCCATGCCAACCACAGTTGAACCCCCAGTCCCTTGAACTACTTGGGGTTCAGCTCTAATGGGTGTAATCCGTGACTTTGCATGTCTTTCAAACACAGTGAAGGAAATACATAAAATGTCAAGATTTGAGGTCCCCAAAATCTCCAGAGTGGCTTGACTTATTGATCATGGGACCACAGATCCTAGTCTAAGCGCCCCTTATTCCAGGCTGAAGATTTCCCTGTCTTTCAGTGTTGTTATCAGTGCGCGGTACTGTATTGACATCCAACCACAGGAGAACTTTCTTGTAACTTCTGAAATGAAGTGGCAGTCACATTGAGGACCCGGGCAATAAGAAATATGTAAATATCACACTGAAGCAAACCACAGAAGCCACATTTCTAGCACCAAAAAAAACCAGTTGACTCGCTCACACAGAACATTTTCACATCTCAAATGTGTTTTCTCGAATGAAAAGCTTCCACTTAAAAAGTTCTGAGAACTGAACTACCTCGAAGTGGGGGTGGCCGCTAGTTCAGGCACTGAGTGTTATCAGCCACCCACGGTTACCCAGAAAATGAAAACCAAGAAACTGCTGGGAGAGACGCAGGAGAAAAATCATTGGGCAATAGAACAAAACTGTGTTCCCTTTTTTAATCATTTACTTTTGTTCAGAAGTTAGACAGAAGTGGAGAGGTTAAAGGAGATTTTTAGTGATTTCAAAAGAGATTGGGATTATTGATCAAGAGAAGAAGCTTCAAATACTATAGGGGCAATGGGACTGACTCAGTGACTCTGCAGAGAGTCAGCATGGTCTCAATGGGTTCAATTGCTTCCTTCTGTCCCTTTAATGAGTTTCAAAGGCAATTTGACTGACAGAGATGTTTCCTCCAATTGTATGCATCATCCAAGTGTTTGGTCACTTTTCGATTGGCCGTACAAATCCAATGTACCAAACTGAGTGACCAATAGTGAGTGTGGGGGGGAGTAGAGAAGTGTGGAGGAAGGATGTCACATGATGAGAGTTCCCAGCAGTCACCTAACCAGAGTTGCCCTGCAAATCGCCCAGACTCAAATCAGCAAATGTCTTTTTCTTATAGGGGTTACTGGTTAAGTAACTCCTTTGGCCAGGCAAGTCATGGACCCTGGGCCTGAAACCCGTAATGTTCTAATGCAGTGTAAACAGTGTCACCAACAAAGATAAGGTGTTTCTTTATCGTGCTGTATTGCTCTGTGGTGCGCAAAGAGACTCAATAATTAGGTACTGATTGGATGTAATTAAATCAGAGATACCAGTGAAGGGACCGATAAAGAAAGGCTTGAATGTCAAGCAAACCTGGCTTCTAAAACAAGACAGCAGTGAGACTTCCAAAGATATCTTTCTCCCTTATATTGGCACTCTGCCCCCTGGCACAGTACAGCCAGAGTTAGGGGGTCCGTTAACTCAGTTGGCGGGACGATTGGTTTTGTGGATTCAATTCCCATAGCAGCTGATGTTACCATGAAGGATTTTCCATTTCAACTTTCACCCTCAGGTAAAAGCATCACCTTCTCTCTCTCTCCCCCTCTAAAGTTGTGGAGGTACCGGTGTTGAACTGGGGTGGACAAAGTTAAAAATCACCACAACACCAGGTTGCAGTCCAACAGGTTTATTTGGAGGCACTAGCTTTCGGAGCGCTGCTCCTTCATCAGCTACTCGAGAGGGTAGCCCCCCCAGTCCTCTGGGACAATGGTAACTTCACAGTCCAAGCATCCACTGGGAGTCCTCAATGTCACTCTGATACTGTTATTGTTTCTCACAGTTCAGCCTTCTTCAGAGAGTGGATGTGAGAGTGTCAGGGAGAGGGATGCTGGTTCACTGGCACCATTCTGAGGGGAGAGAGTTGCACCACAGTTCCTGCCTCAGGATACTGACCGGTTTCTTCTGCTTCTGTTTTCAGTTCACACCTGACTTTAACCCACGTTGCCTCCACTATTCACGATTTGGAGATGCCGGTGTTGGACTGGGGTGTATACAAAGTTAAAAATCACACAACACCAGGTTATAGTCCAACTGGTTTAATTGGAAACACACTCGTTTTCGGAGCGTCGCTCCTCCATCAGGTGGTAGTGCAGGGCTCAATCCTAACACACAGAATTTATAGCAAAAATTTACAGTGTGATGTAACTGAAATTATACATTGAAAAATTGATTGTCTGTTAAGCCTTTCATCTGTTAGAATACCGTGATAGTTTCACTTCTTTCATGTGTAAATCACAAAACTTGTGGTATTCTAACAAATGAAAGGCTTAACAGACAATCAATTTTTCAATGTATAATGTCAGTTACATCACACTGTAAATTTTTGCTATAAATTCTGTGTTAGAATTGAGCCCTCCACTACCACCTGATGGAGGAGCGACGCTCTGAAAACGAGTGTGTTTCCAATTAAACCTGTTGGACTATAACCTGGTGTTGTGTGATTTTTAACTTTCCACTATTCACATCCTCTCTGTGTCTCTTTTACAATTATAATCGTTGCTTTTCTCATTGTATACATGAGTGGATGAATCCCTTTGTGTGTGTGCATGTCATGGAATCACACAGGAGGCTATTTGGCCCATCTACCTGCCCTGGATCTTCGAACGAGCATCATTACTTACAACTGATGTTTCCTCATGTGTATCAAATATGTATATGTGTGTGAGTGGATGCGTGTCCATGCATAGCTGTGAGTAATATATTTATAAATATACACACAGGGAGAAAATGAGGACTGCAGGTGCTGGAGATCAGAGCCCTGGTCCTGATGAAGGGCTTATGCCCGAGATGTTGATTTTCCTGCTCCTCGGATGCTGTCTGACCTGCTGTGCTTTTCCAGCACCACACTCTCACATCCACTCTCCGAAGAAGACTGAACTGTGAAGAACATCAGGAGGGGCATGGAGAGAGTAAATTATGAAGGGCATGGATAGGGTAAATAGGCAAAGTCTTTTCCCTGGGGTTGGTGAGTCCAGAACTACAGCGCATGGGTTTAGGGTGAGAGGGGAAAGATATAAAAGAGACCTAAGGGGCAACTTTTTCACACAGAGGGTGGTACGTGTATGGAATGAGCTGCCAGAGGAAGTGGTGGAGGCTGGTACAATTGCAACATTTAAAAGGCATTTAGGTGGGTATATGAATAGGAAGGATTTGGAGGGATATAGGCCGGGTGCTGGCAGGTGAGACGAGATCAGGTTGGGATATTTGGTCGGCATGGATGAGTTGGACCGAAGGGTCTGTTTCCATGCCGTACATCTCTCTGACTCTAATAGCAAAGTGACACTGAGGACTTTCAGTGGATGCTTTGACTGTGAAGTCACCATCGTCCCAGAGGACTGGGCGGGGTCATTCTCTTAGGTAGCTGATGAAGGAGCAGTGCTCTGAAAGCTAGAGCTTCCAAATAAATCTGTTGGACTAAATATACACACATACTATTGTACATGCGTACACTCGTGTACATATAGAGCTGGCCTGCTTGTATATTTATAAATGTCCATGTGCGTGCATGCCTGACAGTGTATGTTTTATGTATGTGGGGATATATGAAACTCTCAACCAGCTCTCTGACGAATCGATCATTATAAGAATCCTGAAGTGAAGTGTCACCTCAAGACAGATTTTGCGAATTTGGATCTCTTCTCTAAAAATGTGCGATGAAACTAGGCATGGACCTGTTGCGCCATGTACTCTGTCCGTGTGCTGGGAAGACAAGATTGAACTTCCTGTTTTCCATCCTAACAAAGTCTCATAAGCTGAACCTCTGTGAATACTCACTTCTGTACCAATGCAGCGTTTCTACTTCCCCTTATCGAGGTAAGTTGTGAATTTTTTGCCAAATAAGGGCATGGCACCCTCATATTCATTTCATATCAGATCCTTGGGCTCAGCAAAGCTGGGAGATATTACTCAAACTCTTACAAATTTAACGTTGCAATATTCCACCTCACTGTGTCTGCTTCAGGCGGGGGTGCCCCAGACTTGGAGAACATCTTCGTTGATGGTGATTGGCTCTTTCTGTCACATGGCAAAAGAGCTTCACAAACCTGACAGAAACACTAACACGTTTCCTTAAAAGGTGGAAACAAGCTTTCATTCATAGAATCCCAACAGTGTGGAAACAGGCCATTTGGCCCAACAAGTCCACACCAACCCTCCGAAGAGTCACCTACCCAGACCCATTCCCCTATTACTCTACATTTATCCCTGACTAATGCACCTAACCTACACATCCCCGAACACGATGGGCAACTTAGCATGGCCAATCCACCTGGCCTGCACATCTTTAAATCTAATCCTGTCTCAGCAAATCACTGGAGACTCACGCTGCCTGGAGTTGAAAGATCTGAGTCTGCAGGAGCCACTGAAGGGTTATGTGATTTCTTTGGATTGTGAGAGGAAACCGGAGCACACCTACGCAGACACAGGGAGAATGTGCAAACTCCACACAGACAGTCGTCCGAGGCTGGAATTGAACCTGGGTCCCTGTCGCCGTGGGGCAACAGGGCTCACCACTGAGCCACTGTGCTACCCCCTTTCAAAATGCAGTCACTGGTACAAATTTGTCATATTTTGTATTGTTGAAATGGAAGTTTATTTCTGAAGGAGATTCGGAATGAGAAAAACCTTTGAGGGGATACTCAGGGTGAAATCTGAATGAGGTGGGCTGGAGCCAGATTTCCCCAACAGGATTAGACCTAAATATGTGCAGGTCAGGTGGATTGGCCATGCTAAATTTGCCCATCGTGTTCAGGGATATGTAGGTTAGGTGCATTAGTCAGAGATAAATGGAAAGTAATAGTGTAGGGAATGGGGTCCTTCCACGTCAACGCTACGGTTAGGAAAGCACACCAACACCTCGACTCCCTCAGGATGTCCACGGTGACTCTTACCAACTTTTACAAATGCACCGTAGGAAGCAATCAATCCACTTGCATCACAGCTCAATACAGCAAATGCTCTGCCCAAGACCTCCAGAGTGGCTACACAGAGTTGTGAACACAGCCTAGTCCATCACACAAACCAACCTTCCAATCATCGCCTCCATCTACACTTCCCGCTGCCTCAGGAAAGCAGCCAGTGTAATCAAAGACCCCTCCCACTCTAGTTTTACACTCTTCTAGAAAGGAATCGTGTGTCAGCACAGGCTTGGTGGGCCAAAGGGCCTGTTTCTGTGTGTACTACTCTTTGTTGTTTATTTTGTGCTTGGTTTTTGACCAGATCTTTCAATGCACTCACTCTGTATTGTCACATGGTTGCCATGAGGGATCAAAGCATTTAACTGTGAGTGAGGGCTGCCTCCCCCATGGGTTTCACAGGGACATTGCAGAATGATTAGACTGGGGTGGGGTCTCCCCTCCCATGGGGGGAGCCAAATTTCTGAACGCTGCCTTTGCAACATTCTCTGATTCCTGGGCCAACACTCAGACCCAACACGAGACAACATCAACATAAATATTCTTACGGGCAAAGACTTTGAATAGCGGGCGCTTCAAAGCATTCGATCCATTTCAGGTAACAACACCAATTCTCGGAAAGCACTTGTTGATATCAAAAGCCCATGTCAATATTTTTGCCGTACATCCAGTGCTCTGTTTAAGCCACCCAGTAAAAACAACCACATGACAATTTAGCCTCACCGTAATAAGCCTTAATACTGTAATTGCATTAACTTAAAAACTTAACAACACTTCAAAGAGAGGTCATAACAGTTGCCTCCAAGGGGGTGCAGTGACCAGTCTAACACAGTCCAACCAGACTCCGAACATACAAAATGAAAAATCCTCCAGCTTTCATTGATAAAAGATTTTGAATTAAATATTTACTATTGGCTATCTCCCCTCCCCCACATTGAGCCATTAATAAATACACAATCTCGATTTAATCTCAGAGATTAAATAGGGAGCAATATATCACCTTCACATCTGTAAGACAGAATGTTGTGGCTTCTAGCTCCACGTTAAAAGACAGAGTAAAGGAGGTCATTCAGTCCATTAAATCTGTTCCAGCATTTACTGACATCGTGGCTGACTTGATCATCCTCAATTCTCCTCCTTTCCTACTTTTTCTCCAGAAACTCCAGAGCCTTGAACACAAACTCTATAGGCAGACACGCCGGAGGTACTGAGGGAATGCTGCACGGCCAGGGATACAGTCTGGCAGATCTTAAATTGAGGTCCATATCTGCTGGATGGAGAACTACTGGCAACAACTCTGCCTTCAACACTATTATCCCAGCCAAATGATTCTCTAAACGCTGAGACATGGGTCTCTGCTCCACCCTCTGCAACTGGATCCTCAACTTCCTGACCCACGGACCACAATCGGTGGGGATAGACAACAGCACTTCCTCCATGATAATCCTCAACACCGGTGTACCTGCTCCTTACTATATTCCCAATACACTCCTGACTCTGTGATCAAATTTCACCCAAACTCCATCCACAAATTCACTGATGACACCAACCGTTGTAGGCTGGATCTCAAACAACGATGAGACTTGGTACAGGAAAGAGACAGTCTTTGGTATAAAAACAACAATCTCGTCCTCAACAAAACTAAAGAGCTGCTCATTGACCTTAGGAAGCATGGCAGAGGGCACGGCCATGTATGCATCAATGGGGCTGAGGTGGGAATGGTTGACAGCTTCGAGTCCCTGAGAGCGATGATCACCAACAATCTGTCCTGCTCCATCCACGTTAATGCAAGAATCAAGAGAGCCTTTATTTCCACAGAAGGCTCGGGGGAGTCGGCATGTCCATAAGGACACTTACCAATTCTTACAGATACATCATAGAAAGCACTCTATCCAGATGCGTCACAGCTTGTTATGCTCTGCCCAGGACTGTGAGAAGCCACACAGAGTTGTGAACACAGTCCAGTCCATCACACAAACCAACCTTCCATCCATTGATTCCATCTACATCTCTCTCTGCCTTGGGAAGGTAGGCAACACCATCAAAGACCCCTCCCTCCCCGGTTATAATCTCTTCCAACCTCTTCTGTTGGGCAGAAGATACAAAAGCTTAAACACATGGACTAACAGATTCAAGAACAGCTTCTTCCCCGCTGTTATTAGAGTTCTGAATGGACCTCTCTAATTTGACATTTAATTTTGATCTTACTCTCTGTGCACCTTCTCTGTAGCTGTAACATTATATTCCTCGCTCGGTTCTATTATCCTAATGCACTTTGGACAGTATGATTTGCATACAAAACAGAACTTTTTACTTTACCCAGGTACATATGACAAAAATGAATCAAATCAACTCATTATTTGTCATTCAATTGATGCTGATAACAAGGAAACATATTAGTTGGTCCCAAACAAAATGGCTGTTTGTGGGAATTTATTGTAGGCGGAGGTCAGCTGTCAGACCTCCTGCATTAAAACTCTCCGAAAGGGGCTTTCTGGATGAGTATGTGGTTGAACGCTTGCAATGGGCACAACATTCAACACTATGAGCCAAGTGCTGGAACGTGGGGTTAGTGAAGATGGGCTGGTACAGAGCCGATGAGCCTCCTCTGTGCTGTGGGACTCTGCGGTGGTCCTGGGCTTGTGCAAATTCATGGGCTGAGAGGGTACACTCTTGCTTTAAATCTCACTGACGACCAGAGTCACAGGGTGGAAGGCAGTCTCTGCTTCGACAAGCCCAGTGAGAACAGATTAAAAACAAACTGCACTCCCTCCCTCCCCACTTTCAGTTACCCGATTAGGAGGAAGGTATTGCGTGTTTAGAATTGACGTTCAGGTTGACGGGACATCACTGAGCCTTTGATCTCAAAGTTTACATCACTTTGTGAAACCGACCATTAAAGGGTTGCCTTCTACTCCTTCATTACCCTCAACATCCATCTCAGGTATATTTCCTAAGAAGGCAGCTCCTACACTTTGATTAGACGTACTCAGGAGTCTTTCATTAATCCCACCTCATACAGGTTAAACAACCAACTGCGTCGAAACCCTTTATCAATGACCTCTCCAGCGCTATCATTAAGCAGCTTTGAGGAGCTCATATTCCAGAGTGCGGCAGGTGTACAGCTTTCTCCTGAAGTGCATTTTGCTTTCCCCCCGCCCTTCACTCGTGCGACGTGGGCTAGTATTTACCATCCATTGGGAAGGTGGGGGTAAGCTGCCTTCTGGAACCACCGCAGTCCATATGCAAATGGGAACCAAAGGACCCACAGGTGGCCAAGTTATAAAGGTCCATTTGGCTCCTATCGGAGGGATGTTGTGAAACTTGAAAAGGTTCAGAAAAGATTTACAAGGATGTTGCCAGGGTTGGAGGATTTGAGCTACAGGGAGAGGATGAATAGGTTGGGGCTGTTTTCGGAGCATCGGAGGCTGAAGAGATTTATAAAATCACGAGGGGCATGGACTGGGTGAGTAGCCAAGGTCTTTTCCTTGAGGTAGCAGAGTCCAGAACTAGAGGGCATAGTTTTAGAGAGAGAGAGGAAAAATTTAAAAGGGACCTAAGGGGCAATTCTTTCACGCAGAGGGTGGTGCATGTATTGAATGAGTTGCCAGAGGAAATAGTGGAGGCTGATGCATTTAAAAGGCATCTGGATGGGTATATGTACAGGAAGGGTTTGGAGGGATATGACCAAGTGCTGGCAAATGGGACTGGATTAGGTTAGGATATCTGGTCCTGGATGAGTGGGACCGAAGGGTCTGTTTCCATGTGGTACGTCTCTATGACTCCCATGTCAGAGATTTGATCACAGAATCTAGGTCCTGTGCATTACTCAGGGAGGGCTGCACCCTGAGAGGGCAGACCAGGCCTTGGTTCAATGTCTCATCTGAGAGGACTGGCGGACCAAGGGCTCTTATTCCTGGAGTTACATACCTCCAAGATTCTTCGGGGTCTTGATAGGGTCAATGTGGAAATGTTGTTTCCCCTAATGGGAGAGTCGAGGGCCAGAGGGCAAAGACTCTGACTCAGGAGGTGCACATTTAAGACAGAGATGAGATGATTGGGTGGCTCAGTGGTTAGCACGGCTGCCTCTCAGCACCAGGGATGCAGGTTTGATCCCAGCCTCGGGCAACTGCCTGTGTGGAGTTTACACGTTCTCTCCGTGTCTGCGTGGGTTTATTCTGGGAGCTCTGGTTTCCTCCCACAATCCAAAGATGTGTAAGCTAGGCGAATTGGCCATGCTAAATTGCCTGTAGTGTGAGGTGGATTTGTTAGGGATAAATGTGGGGGGGGGGGGGGGGGTTGGTTTGGGCTTGATGGGCCAAATGGCTTGTTTCCACACTGTAGGGCATCTAATCTAAAGTGCCCTGTACATCACAGGGATGTACAGGCTGGGTGGGTAGGCCATGGGAAATGCAGGGTTCTGGGTGGGACGCTCTGCAGAAGGTTGGTACAGGCTGAATGGCCTTTCTCTGCACTGACGAGGAATGTATTTTCTCAGAGCGTTGTGAACCTGTAGAATTCTTTACCACAGAAAGGCGTTGAGGCTGAGTCATTAAGAGTATTCTAGGCTGAGACAGGGAGAAGGGAAGCAAGGGTTAGGAGGTAAAGGGAGGAAAGTGGAGGTGAGGGGTATCAGATGAGCCATCATCCCAGTGACTGGGGGAGCAGATGCAATGGCCTACTCTACTCCTACATCTTACAGTCTAATTCACGGAGGAAGGGTTGATGGGGTCGGGAAGGGGAATAAAGCTGGACCCCATGAGCGTTTGCGATGATGTATGTATCACACAGCGGGAGTTCAGCAGGCCCACACAGAACTCTGACACCAGAGCAAAAGATGTTGATCCATCCATTGGCATGCTTGTGTCGTGGGATCACGCTGTGCAGATTGGCTGGTATCTGTTCCGACACCTGCATAAGATGTTCGTTCTTTAGTGAAGGAACACAGTCCAGCGTAGATGGTCTCCCAGGGCAGGAGTGTGAGGGAGAGAAAGGGGGAAGCCCAACATCACCTGGAGTTAGGGGCAGATCCCACCTCTGGCCGAGATTCAGTATCAGGACAGAATCGCTCGAGGTGATTGGATAATTTGTTAACAGGATCACAACAAGGGTCATTTCCTGACAGTTCTGTATTGTTGACACAAATGCTCCAAAAGAAAACCCTGCATTTGGATAGTGCCTCTCCAAAAGCACCGCTCTCGCCCAACACCTTTTCTTTTCTGAAGTGCAGGTTCTGCTGCAATGTAGGAACTGGCAGCAGCCAATTTTTGCATAGCATGATCCCACAATAGAAACGTGAGAATGAGGGGGACAACATTTTATTTAAAGCAATCTACATTGGGATGAAACATTGACCAGGGCACTTGCGATGGTCTTCTACAAAATAGGTCTTCAGCATCTATTTGAGAAGGCAGTCAGGGCCGTATTAAACAGCTCAACTAAAGGCTATCCAAGCGGGCCTAGCATACCTTCATTGATCCAAACTCCAGTGCGCTCTGGGATAGAGAACCTCAAAGACTAGTGACACTCTGAGCAAAGATATTACTCCTCAACTGCATCTTAAATGAGAGATCTCTTCTATCTAAATGGTGCCCCCATCTCTAGATGCTCCTGTGCGATAATACATCCTCTTACCATTTACTCAGTCAATGCCCCTTATGTGTTCTGAGGACATGTTGGAGGAGGGAATGGGTGTTGGAGGGAAGGGAGTGGGTGTGGGAGGTGCAAGTGAGTGTTAAAAGAGTGAGTGTTGGAGGAGAGAGTGAGTGTTGAAGGAAGAAGTGAGCTCTGAAGGAGGGAGTGAGTATTGAAGGGGAGGGTATGAGTGTTGAAATGGAGGGAGTGAGTGTTGAAGGGGAGTGAGTGAGTGCTGAAGGAGGGAGTGAGTATTGAAGGGGAGGGTGTGAGTGTTGAAATGGAGGGAGTGAGTGTTGAAGGGGAGGGTATGAGTGTTGAAATGGAGGGAGTGAGTGTTGAAGGGGAGCGAGTGAGTGCTGAAGGAGGGAGTGAATATTGAAGTGAGTGAATGGAGTGCCAATCATGGGGGCTGCTTTGTCCTGGATAAAATGTTCCATGTTTCAACAAGAACACCTCACTCGATAAACTCCAATGGGGACAGTATTGCTCATAGGCTAAATCCTTCCATCTCCGGAATCCAGAAGTACCTCCTGTTTCAGTACGTTCCCATGCTGTGTTTGAGTCAAACTAACTGTGACATACCAGGAAGGTTTATCCTGACTGTGGAGTTTATGTTGGAGTACAGCGTCCATGCTGAAGTGGACTCCAATCTGCTCCTCTCCTGAACTAGAGACAGCTGAAGTATCTCAGTGACTTAGTCCCCTACTACTTAAAATGTTACTTATCCAAAGAAGTAACCATTTTTCTTCCACGACATGAATTCTGTTTTTAAGGTGGCATTTCAGCACTCTGTGTAGAGTGATGAGTTCATACCTGTCCCCATCACCTTTAGTGGGCATCCTTTGCCTTAAATTGGTGTTCTTTCTATTAAATGGTAATTAATTTACTAATTATTTAGCATTTTTTATTCCTTCCTGGGATCCAGGTGTCACTGTGTTGCCCGTCCCAAATCATCTTTGAACAGAGTGTGTTTCTAGGGCCATTTCAGAGGGCAGTTAGACCCTAACTGCAATGCTGTGGGTCTGGAGTCACATGGAGGCCAGACCAGGAAAGAAAGGCAGATTTCCTTCCCTAAAGGAAATTAGTGGACCCAAAAGCATTGAATGACAATCAGCGGCAGCTTCATGGCCGCTATCACTGAGACTAGTCTTCAATTCCACATCGACCAATTTCATTGACATTCCTACGGCTGTGGTGGAGCCGGGATTTGAACCTGTATTCCCAAAGCATTTGCCTGGACCCCTGGCCGAGACCTCTGGACTGCCATACCACTGGCTCACCTTATGTTTTAATCATTTGTTTTTTGGGAACTGCCACCTGGCTCCTAATCCCAAGTGTCTCAACTCAACACCATTCACAGGGAATTGCCATGTTAAAATTGCCCATAGCGTTAGGTACATTAGTCAGAGAGAAATGTGTCTGGGTGGGTTACTCTTCGGAGGGTCGGGGTGGACTTGTTGGGCCGAAGGGCCTGTTTCCACACTGTAGGGAATCTAATCTAATCTAATCATAGAGGATTTTACACGCGTGTTACATTTAGTGAAACAATGTTGAAAGGAGCCTGTTCTGTGCTGGTGTTTATACCCCATTGGAACCTCCTTTCAATGTTATTTCACTAAACGTAACACGCATGTAAAATACTTTGCAATGACTAACTCAGGGAAATTATTTGCTATCCCAACTAACCGCCAACATTGTTTCATGTGAACCACTTGTGATTGTGAAAAACACTTTTCCATCCTTCCAAGGAACCTACTGTAGGCACCCAAATTCCCAACTTATTCCCATCTCCCATGGAAGTTTCAGCAGCTCCCTGCTACATTCCACACAGTCCGCCAACAACGCCCTGAGACTGCTTCCACAGGTTTCCTTCCGTGGCCAATACAGAAGAGACCTGCGCTCAGTACAATCAGGGATAACGCTGCCAATAGAGGTAGAGAGAGTGCGAGGGGAGGGGGGGGGGGGTTGTGAGTGAGAGAGAGAGAGAGAGAGAAGTGGGCAGTGATCATATGTCACAAGGTGTGGGTATTCTTGACCCACCACTCCCAGTGTAGTAGCAGCTGCTGCCAGGGATATACTCCGTAACGTGATAGCTCTTGGCTCTGTAGGAGCTGCCACATTAGGCAGGAGCTGGACAGATCACAGAGCCTGTTAGCTCAGCTGGGGAAGGGGGAGGATTTCAGCGTTGGGGCCAGGTTAACGATGGACTCCCCACCCGCCCCCTCAAATGCACCATCCCACCTCCTCCCCCCCTCCCCGCCCCTGTCAAGTTGAATGTGATTAATGACTTCACATCTGAGCAGCCAGGGAGCTGCTGAAAGGCTTGCGGGGTCTTCAATGATCTCGAACGATGCCCCAGCGGGATCACAACATTGCTACTGCACAATGGAGGCCATTCGTCCCATTGTGCCTGGTTCTATCGCATGGTCCCAATCTCTTGCCTTTTCCCTTGATCCCTGCACCCCCTTTCTATTCCAATAGCTGTCCAAGTCCCCTCTCGAGTGCCTCAGTTGAACCTGCTTCCACCACATTTTCAGGCAGAGTATTCCACACTTTACTCACTGAGTGAAAAAGGTTTCTCTCCCATGACCCTCGTTTCTTTGGCACTTTAAATCTACATCCTCTTGCTCACGTTCCTTTGAAAACAGCCAACAGCTTCTCCCTCCCGGCTCTGTCCAGCCCATTCCCGATTTGGAAAATCCCTGCCAGATCTCCACTCAGCAACCCTCTCTCCACGGAGCACAATGCTGACATCGTCAACCCATCCCCATCACTAACGTTTCTATCATGTTATCTCATGGCTGAGACTGTACAAGTTGGAGGAAGGTGACAAATGGGAGGATTCTAGATGTTTGTAAAATTTGCTCTCAGGATCAGTTCCGTTGTTATTTAATCATTGTGCAGAAGCAGGAACGTTTGGCACAAGTTACAATGACAGATTCAAGACAC
The DNA here is from genome assembly GCF_020745735.1 of Hemiscyllium ocellatum. Classification (NCBI taxonomy): domain Eukaryota; kingdom Metazoa; phylum Chordata; class Chondrichthyes; order Orectolobiformes; family Hemiscylliidae; genus Hemiscyllium; species Hemiscyllium ocellatum. Next base: position 27,633,156 of record NC_083442.1, on the reverse strand, counting down.
TCCTGCATTTACGTGGCATTTTCGATGCCCACTGGATGCCTGAAAGCAGTCACCTGTCAGAGTGATGTTTCTCATTTGTACTCACTGGTGTAACAAGGGGACAGTGGTGAGTGTTTCAGGCTCTGAGCCAGAATTACCAGGGCCAAACACCTTCAGCACTAACTCTCCAACAATGCGGCACTCCCTCAGCACTGACCCTCTGACAGTTCAGCACTCCCTCAGTACTGACCCGCCCACAGTGCAGTGTTCCCTCAGCACTGACCCTCAGACAGTGTGGCACTCCCTCAGCACTGAATCTCTGACAGTACGGCACTCCCTCAGCAGTGACCCTCCCACAGTGCAGCACTCCCTCAATACTGACCCTCCCACAGTGAATCTCTCCCTCAGTACTGACCCTGCCACAGTGCAACACTCCTTCAGTACTGACCCTCCAACAGTGCAACATTCCTTCAGTACTGACCCTTCCACAGTGGAGCGCACCCTCAGTAATGACCTTCCAACAATCCAACACTCCCTCAGTAATGACCCTCCAACAATGCAACACTACCTCAGTAATGACCTTCCGACAGTGCAATGCTCCCACAGTAATGACCCTCCAACAGTGCAGCACTCCCTCATTAATGACCCTCCAACAGTGCAGCACTCCCTCAGTCATGACCCTCCAACAGTGCAGCACTCCCTCAGTAATGACCCTCCCACAGTGCAGCACTCCCTCAGTAATGACCCTCCCACAGTGCAGCACTCCCTCAGTACTGACCCTCTCACAGTGCAGCACTCCCCCAGAACTGACCCTCCCACAGTGCAGCACTCCCTCAGTAATGAGCCTCCCACAGTGCAGAGCTCCCTCAGAAATAACCCACCCACAGTGCAGTGCTCACTCAGTACTCACCCTAAAACAATGCAGCAATCCCTCAGTAATGACCCTCCCACAGTGCAGCACTCCCTCAGTACTGACCCTCCAACAATGCAGCACTCCTCAGTATTGCCCCTCACACAGTGCAGAACTCCCTCAGTACTGACCCTCCGACAGTGCAACACGCCCTCAGTACAGACCCTCCCACAGTGCAGCACTCCCTCAGTATTGACCCTACCACAATGCAGACCTCCCTCAGTAATGACCCTCCCACAGTGAGAGCTCCCTCAGTACTGACCCTCCAACAGTGCAACACTCCCTCAGATCTGACCCTCCCACAGTGCAGCACTCCCTCAGTACTGACCCTCCCCAGTGCACAGCTCCCTCAGTAATGACCCTCCAACCGTGCAGCACTCCCTCAGCACTGACCCTCCCACAGTGCAGTGTTCCCTCAGTACTGACCTTCACACAGTGTAGTGCTCCCTCAGTAATGACCCTCTAACAGTGCAGAGCTCCCTCAGTACTGACCCTCCAACAGTGCAGCACTCCCTCAGTACTGACGGTCCCACAGTGCAGAGCTCCCTCAGTAATGACCCTCCCACAGTGCAGAGCTCCCTCAGTACTGACCCTCCAACAGTGCAGCACTTCCTCAGTACTGACCGTCCCAAAGTGCAGACCTCCAACAGTAATGACCCTGCCGCAGTGCAGCACTCCCTCAGTACTGACCCTCCAACAGTGCAATGCTCCCCCAGTACTGACCCTCCAACTGTGCGGCACTCTCTCAGTAATGACCCTCCAACAATGCACCGCTCCCTCAGTAATGACCCCCCGACAGTGCAGCGCTCCCTCAGTACTGACCCTCCCACAGTGCAGTGTTCCCTCAGTGCTGACCTTCACACAGTGTAGTGCTCCGTCAGTAATGACCCTCCCACAGTGCAGCGCTCCCTCAGTACTGACCCTCCCACAGTGCAGAGCTCCTCAGTAATGACCCTCCCACAGTGCAGCAATCCCTCAGTACTGACCCTCCCACAGTGCAGCGCTCCCTCAGTACTGACCCTGCCACAGTGCAGAGCTCCCTCAGTACTGACCCTCCCACAGTGCAGAGCTCCCTTAGTAATGACCCTCCCATAGTGCAGCACTCCCTTAGTACTGACACTCCCACAGTGCAACACTCCCTCAGTACTGACCCTCCCACAGTGCACAGCTCCCTTAGTACTGACCCTCCCACAGTGCAGTGCTCCCTCAGTAATGACCCTCCCACAGTGCATCACTCCCTCAGTACTGACCCTCCAACAGTGCGGCACTCCCTCAGTAATGACCCTCCAACAATGCAGCACTCCCTCAGTAATGACCCTCCGACAGTGCAGCGCTCCCTCAGTACTGACCCTCCCACAATGCAGCACTCCCTCAGCTTTGACCCTCCAACAGTGCAACATTCCCTCAGTACTGACCCTCCCACAGGGCAGCGCTCCCTCAGTACTGACCCTCCCACAGTGCAGAGCTCCTCAGTAATGACCCTCCCACATTGCAGCACTCCCTCAGTACTGACCCTCCCACAGTGCAGCACTCCCTCAGTACTGACCCTCCAACAGTGCGGCACTCCCTCAGTAATGACCGTCCCACAGTGCAGCACTCCTTCAGTACTGACCCTCCCACAGTGCAGAGCTCCCTCAGTACTGACCCTCCCACAGTGCAGCATTCCCTCAGTACTGACCCTCCCACAATGCAGCACTCCCTCAGCACTGACCCTCCCACAGTGCAGCACTCCCTCAGTAATGACCCTCCCACAGTGCAAAGCTCCCTCAGTAATGACCCTCCCACAGTGCAGCGCTCCCTCACTACTGACCCTCCCACAGTGCAGAGCTCCCTTAGTACTGACCATCCAACACTGCAGAGCTCCCTCAGCCTTGACCCTCCAATAGTGCAGCACTCCCTTAGTACTGACCCTCCCACAGCGCAGAGCTCCCTCAGTACTGACCCTCCCACAGTGCAGAGCTCCCTTAGTAACGACCTTCCCACAGTGCAGCACTCCCTTAGTACTGACCCTCCCACAATGCAACACTCCCTCAGTACTGACCCTCCAACAGTGCGGCACTCCCTCAGTAATGACCCTCCAACAGTGCAGCACTCCCTCAGTACTGACCCTCCCACAGTGCAGTGCTCCCTCAGTAATGACCCTCCCACAGTGCAGCACTCCCTCAGTACTGACCCTCCCACAGTGCAGAGCTCCCTTAGTACTGACCCTCTAATAGTGCAGAGCCCACTCTGTACTGACTCTCCCACAGTGCAGAGCTCCCTCAGTAATGAGCCTCCAACAGTGCAGAGCTCCCTCAGTACTGACCCTCCCACAGTGCAACACTCCCTCAGTAATGACCCTCCAACAAGTGCAGAGCTCCCTCAGTACTGACCCTCCCACAGTGCAGTGCTGCCTCAGTAATGACCCTCCCACAGTGCACCACTCCCTCATTACTGATCCTCCAACAGTGCAGTATCTCCTTAGTACAGATCCTCTGGAATTATGCTGCTCCCTCAACCATACATCCGGGTGTCAGCTTTGATTTTTGGGCTCATGCTTCAGCTTGGGATCTGCACCTTGTGATTCAGAGGTGAGTGTGGAACCCACTGAGCCCCGTTAACAAATATAACATTCCCCAACTGAACACTGTGATGTGTTGGCCCTGCCTATTGTGACAGCAGATGTGGACAGCTGTACTATAGTGAGCACAGCCACAGGATGGGACTCGTTCAGACTGAGGGAAGCTGCTGAATTCACCTGACCCTTTCCCTCACAGTCTCCGTCCACATTATTATGAATGCCTGCTGCTCCCAGCCTGATGACAAATGATTGAGAACCATATTGACTTGGTTTAATTTGCTTCCCCGCTTGAGGAGATTGTTGTGACAGCAACAAACATGCGAGTCCGGGAGCTGTCACCACCCCCTCACCCCGTCCCGGTGTAATCTTTAAACATCAGGCTGCTCCCCCTGACAGTGGTACACAGCGTCTGGAGTGGAGCCCACCCAGAGTCTTTCTCCAGTGTCCTTGTCTGTACACGGTGGTCACGGTGGGTGGACACACAGACAGCTCCCGTCATTTTATTTCCCGTCAGGTCTGGACGGACAGCTCAGGAATGTTATCACAAGGAGCGCAAGGGAGTCCATTAATCATTCCTGAGGACAGCAGTGACGGAGAGTCAATCAACTAAAACGCCAGCCTCACAATTCCCCCACACTCCTTCCGCCATCCCGCTTCCCCCACCTCCCCCATCCTCCTGCGTTTAAAGGTGCACTCCCCACTCATTCTGCGAAGTGATGTACAATGTGTCCCCTCCTCCCCCTCCCGCCTCCCAGTGCTTTAATGTGTCCCCTGACCCCTTCCCCACCACGCCTCCCCCAAGGGGCTCTGATATTACCTCTATGACCCCTCACCCCACCCCGGGCTCTGGTGTGACTGCCCCTTCCTGCGGAGCTCAGTTCAGACACCTGAAACCCTCCACCTAGGCTCTGATGTGACCTCTCACTCACTCCTTACCACCACTACCACCATCCCTTGGGTGCTGATTTGATCCCTCAGCTCCCCTCCAGGACTCTGACGTGACCCCTGATCCCCTCCACCCGGGCTCTGAGGTGACCCCTGATCCCCTCCACCCGGGCTCTGATGTGACCCCTGACCCCTTCCACCCGGGCTCTAATGTGACCCCTGATCCCCTCCACCCGGGCTCTGATGTGACCCCTGACCCCTTCCACCCGGGCTCTGATGTGACCCCTGACCCCTTCCACCCGGGCTCTGATGTGACCCCTGACCCCCTCCATCCAGGCACTGATGTGAGCCCTGATCCACTCCTCACCACCAACCCCACCCCTCCCTCTCCCCTGCCTGCGGTGCTGATGTGACTGCTAAGCTTCCCCCCCAGGGCTCTGATGTGAGTCACACACCAACAACAGTGCCACACCAGAACAACCTGATTCTTGGTGAAGTTGGTCTGCGGCCCTCTCTCGACACTTCTGCAGGGCCACTCTGGGAAATGCGCAGGGCGACTGTCGGAAACAATCATAATGCAGTCTTGGAGGGACATCAGGAGGTCATTCAGCCCCTCTGCAATTCAGGGAGACCTCGGCTAATCTGTGACTGAACTCCACAAATCCAAGTCTGTCCCTTACCCCTGAAACATCCAAGGCTTGTAGCCTCAGTTACTAATCTAGCATCAATCGCCAGTTACAGAGCGGAGTTCTGAATTTCTGTGTGTGTGTGTGTGTGTGTGTGTGTGTGTGTCTAAATTCCAAAGATTTCAATGCTACAAGCCTTGGATGTTTCAGGGGTAAGGGACAGACTTGGATTTGTGGAGTTCAGTCACAGATTAGCCGAGGTCTCCCTGAATTGCAGAGGGGCTGAATGACCTCCTGATGTCCCTCCAAGACTGCATTATGATTGTTTCCGAAAGTCGCCCTGCGCAATATGTCCTCATTGTTATTTTTTCTTGCATCTGCTGCAAGCAGTTCTTCAGGAGAAAAGAGGAGATCGATTCGGAGAGCCATCAGACAATGCAGCTTAAATATCTGCTTCAGCATCGAAGACCTGATGGCATGTCACATGTCAAACTGCTTTGCCCTCCCTGTAGCAAGTTATCTACACCCATCAGAACTGCATTAATCACGATTCCATAATAGGTTTGAGCTCGAGCAGATTATAGGGACCAACACATTATCAGGCTGGTGGGCTCACAGCTTCCATGTTAGGGACGCTCCCTATTGAAAGCCTAATTTCAAGATGCACTGACAGGTTTCCTGTAAGGGAAAATGTAAAAGAAGGATCTTGACCAGAAATTCAGCTTTTGAAATCAAAAGCCTTTGTCTTTCTCTTAAAGCACATTGTTATTGCAACTTAATGTGACAAGTGTAACAGGAAGCTGAATTAAATTTTAACCTTGAACAAAAACACATAGGTACAAAAAAAGATTGTTACATTGCTACTTTGACTGGACTCATTATAGTCAATGTGGAACAGCCAAACCACGTACAGTAACTCATATTTGCATAACAGCTTCACTAAAGTAAAACATCCCAAGGGGCTACACAGGGCTGTTATCACAGATTCGATACTGAGTCATAAACAGAAATGTTAGAGCAACCGATGAGAAGCGTTTTCCAAGAAATCAGTTTTAAGGAATGACTAAAGGAAGGGAGGGAGAGTCATAGGGTCATAGAGATGTACAGCACAGAAACAGACTCTTCAGTCCAACCCATCCATGCCGACCAGATATCCCAACCCAATCTGGTCCCACCTGCCAGCACCCTGCCAATATCCCTCCAAACCCTTCCTATTCATATACCCATCCAAATGCCTTTTAAATGTTGCAATTGTACCAGCCTCCACCACTTCCTCTGGCAGCTCATTCCATACATGTACCACTCTCTGTGCAAAAACGTTGCCCCTTAGGTCCCTTTTATATTTTTCCCCTCTCACCTTAAACCTGTGCCCTCTAGTTCTGGACTCCCCCACCCCAGGGAAAAGACTTTGCCTATTTATCCAATCCATGCCCCTCATGATTTTATGAACCTCTACAAGGTCACCCCTTCAGCCCCAGCCTATTCAAACTCTCCCATGTAGCTCAAATCCTCCAACCCTGGCAACATCTTTGGAAATCTTTTCTGAACCCTTTCGAGTTTCACAAGATCCTTCCGATAGGAAGGAGACACAATTGCCAGCAATATTCCAAAGGTGGCCTAACCAATGGTGGAGAGGGAAAGGTTAAGGGAGGGAAGTTAAGAGCTCAGAACCTAGGGAGCTGAAGGCACAGCAGCCAATGATGGAAATGCTTCATCTTGTATGTGCAAAAGATACCTTTGGTTTATTGGGATAGTTAAACTCACAGGTTTGTTTGTTTACTTGACATGCCACTATACAGAACCAGTCTGGGTTTGTGACAATGTCTACATACAAAGATATTTAATGAATAACATATAATTTTAAATTTAAAAAAAGTGGAAATGATTAGAATCGCAAGGGGCAAGGAATGGAGGAAGGCAGAGAACTGAGGAGGTTGTAGGGCTGGCTGCAGGAGGTCGGAGAGATGTCGAGGGGAGAGACCACGGAGGGATTTTAATAGATGGATGTGAATTTTAAAGTGAAAGTGGACAGGCAGGTGGCTCAAGGGACACAGCAGGCCAGGCAGCATCAGGAGCTGGGTAAGTCGATATTTTGGGTGTAACCCTTCTTCAGGTCCTGAAGAAGGGTCATACCTGAAATGTCGACTTCTCCACCTCCTGATGCTGCCTGGCTTGGTGTGTTCCTCCAGCCTCCTGTTTGTCTACTTTGGATTCCAGCATCCGCAGCTCTTCTTGTCTCTAACTTTAAAGTGAAGGCATTGCTGGAGAAGGAGCCAATGTAGGTCAGCACAGTGAGGCAGATGGACAAATCAAGATTCAACTGCTCTTTCAATGATCAAGCATTGCTTGTACAACATAGAACATAGAAAAATACAGCGCAGTACAGGCCCTTTGGCCCTCGATCCAAGCCCAGCTAACCTACACTAGCCCACTATCCTCCATATGCCTATCTAATGCCTGTTTAAATGCCCATAAAGAGGGAGAGTCCACCACTGCTACTGGCAGGGCATTCCATGGCCTCATGACTCGCTGAGTAAAGAATCTACCCCTAACATCTGTCCTATACCTACCTCCCCTTAATTTAAAGCTATGCCCCCTCGTAATAGCTGAGTCCATACGTGGAAAACATATAAAGCATAGAAAGCCGCAGATGGAGTAGGCCATTAGCCCTTCGAGAATGCTCCATCATTCATTATCATCCCACTCAACAGTCTGTTTCTGCTTTTCCCCTCCATATCCTTTGATCCCTTTAGCCCCCTGGTGCTATATCCAACTCCTTCTTGAAATCATACAATATTATCGACTCGACTGCTTTCTGTAGAAACTACGACACAAAGATTTTTCGTTTTGTGATCTCTCCCAGAACCAGCTACTTCCCCCTTCAGATGACTTCTGATCAAACGGCTCAGATGGAGGGTTGGTTAGCTCAGTTGGCTGGATGGCTGGCTTGCAATGCAAAGTGCTGCCGGGGGGGTTCAATTCCTGGAAGGGGTTCACTGAACCCCATACCTTCATAACCTTATCCCTTAAGTTGAAATCAACTAGGAGAAAGTGAGGACTGCTAGATACTGGAGATCCCTTGTCTGAGGTGTTGTGAGTCTCAGATTAACCTCACCACCAGCTATCTCTCTCTCTCTCTAATGAGAGAACAGCCTCTAGGTCAATGGTGAAAGTGAGGTCTGCAGATGCTGGAGATCAGAGGTGAAAATGTGTTGCTGGAAAAGCGCAGCAGGTCAGGCAGCATCCAAGGAGACGGAGATTCAACATTTCGGGCATAAAGTTGATAAGGGGTAAAAAGTTCAAACATCACACACTGTGGATGCTGGAGGTTTGAAACAAGAAATCAACTTGCTCAGAGATGCTGTGACACAAGTCTAGAGCAGTGGTTAATGTTTTTTTGTCCCACTTTTCAAGAAAGGAGGGAGAGAGGGAAAACAGGGAATTATAGACAGGTGAACCCCTTCCAGGAATTGAACCCCCCGGTATTGGCAGCACTTTGCATCGCAAGCCAGCCATCCAGCCAACTGAGCTAACCAACCCTCCACCTGAGCTGTTTGATCAGAAGTAATCTGAAGGGGGAAGCAGCTGGTTGTGGGAGAGATCACTGTTGATCGGGAGCTATCACAAAACGAAAAATCTTTGTGTCGTAGTTTCTACAGAAACCAGTCGAGTCGATAATATTGTATGATTTCAGGAAGGAGTTGGATATAGCACCAGGGAGCTAAAGGGATCAAAGGATATGGAGGGGAAAAGCAGAAACAGACTGTTGAGTGGGATGATCAGCCTGACCTCAGTGGTGGGAAAGATGCAGGAGTCAATTATAAAAGATGAAATTACGAATCATTTGGATAGCAGTAACAGGACAGGTCAGAGTCAGCATGGATTTACGAAAGGGAAATTGCACTTGACTAATCTTCTTGAATTTTTTGAGGATGTAACAATGAAGATGGACAAGGGAGAGCCACTGGATGTAGTGTACCTGGACTTTCAGAAAGGCTTTGATAAAGTCCCACATAGGAGATCAGTGAGCAAAATTAGGGCACATGATATTAGGAACAAAATACAGTGAGGCAGCAGTGCTAACCACGTGCCGCCCTAATTATAAATTCAGAGAGCCAAGTAATGTTCTGGGGATTTGAGTTCAAATCCTGCAGATAAGATGCAGTGCACATCTGCTGATGATCACAAATCCATTGTCACGATTGTCATGAAAACCCCACCTAGGTGACCAATGTCTTTTGGGAAGGAAATCTGCCATCCTTACCTGATCTGGTCTACATGTGACTCCAGACCCACAGCAATGGGGTTGACTCAACTACCCTCTGGAATGGGCAATAAATGCTGGCCTAGCTGTGAATGAATGAAGAACAAAGGACACTCACTTCCCTCGGATTGAGGTAGCAGGGGAAAACATTACTGGAGACTCACTTTGATGAGGGGGTTTTATTTTGTGTGTGTGTGTATGTCTGCAGATTTGGAGTGAGTCACAGTCAGCAGTATTACTACTAGAGGCACTGAGTCCAAACAATCTTCTCTCAGAAATGAAGGATGACCATGACTTCAGGATACTCCGCGAGGGGAACCTGACAAAGCCTCATGGACATGAACCATCATGAAAAGCGGCAAACTGACGAGAGGAAAATTCAAGTGGAGAAGGGTGCAGTGGTAAGGGAATGAAACAACGTCCCTTTATTTAGGCATCGCATTCATTCCTTTGAAGTTGTGGAACAGAGACTAAACTCACCGCCCTGCCCCTTTCAGCTGGGGTAAATTGCTACATAGGGAAGCCATTTGAAAAAAAAAAGACCAGATAATTGAGAAACTGTAAATTGATTAATAGCCCTGACAGTCATGGTTCATTCTGTGAACTGCTGCTTGGGAAGGATAAAACCTATGATTATAAGCCAAACCATCTTCAGACAAGTAGCAGACTGGGGTTGAAAAAGTGTGTTTCTAGAGAACTAAAACAGTCTTCGGACAGTGTTGTAATCAGTTAAGACATAGTCGTCACTTAAAAGTTTGGGGGGGGGGGGGGTCCAGTTAGGAAAAGACTAAAACTTTAACACTAAAGGCTAAGATGATTAAACCTTCTGAGAAAGGCTTGGGTTAATCTGCCCTGATAACTGTTGCAGGAATGACTAGGCCGAACACCATGACTACACTAGTAGCCCTTCTTTCCCATTGCTCGGGGTACTAATCCAACCTGTGCAGATTTGCTCTCATTTGACGTTGAGTCTATTGACAAATTGAACATCTAACACTTTGTACAGGTGGACTGCCATGGCATGCACCACTGCTTAGTAAATGGGGGTTTTATAATGACACACAAGGGGTAGAAATTCACCAAAGACGCTTATATAGCATCTTCCAAACCCATGGCCACTTCCATCTTGAAGGGCAAGGTCAGTAGATACATAGGAACACCACCCCCTGCAAGTTCCCCTCCCAAGCCACTCACCATCCTGACTTGAAAATACATCGCCGTTCCTTCACTGTCGCAATCCTGGAATTCCCTCCTTAACGGCACTGTGGGTCAACCCACAGCAGGTGGACTGATTCAATGAGGCAGCTCACCACCAGCTTCCCAAGGGCAACTAGGGACGGGCAATAAAGGTTGGCCCAGCCAGCGATGCCCATATCCCATGAACGAATTTAAAAAAAGTTTAAAACTGAATGTCAACACGAAAACTATGACTAAAACCTGTGAGAACAGGAAGAAAGGTTTACAAACAGGAAGCGCATGTACTTCACTGAGTATTTAATAACACTGATATTGATTAAAGTTATTTGTGTTCAGGTAATGGTCAATGTTGGAAGTGCAATCGATGTTGGGGTAAATGAACTTCTATGGGGACACAAGATATGACCAAAAACTTGGTGAATCATTGAATGTCTACAATGGAAGCAGGCTGTTCAGCCCATCAAATCGACACTGACCCTTTGAAGAGCATCCCAGCCAGACCCACCGCAGTACCCTATCTCTGTAACACTGCATTTCCCATGGCTAATCCACCCTCACCAGCACACTATGGGCCAATTTAGCATGGCCAATTCACCCTCACCTGCACATATTTGGACTGTGAGAGGAAACCAAAGCAGACACAGGGAGAACATTTAAACTTCACATCGACAGTCGCCCAAGGGGTGGAACTGAACCCAGGTCACTGTGAGTTAGCATTGCTAAGCACTGAGCCACTATGCTGCCCATAACAGGAGCTTTTAAGGACTGTCTTAACTGGATTGAGGTGGCGATTGGGGAAGGTTAGGAAAGAAATATTTTCCAGATTAGTCACTGAATTAGTAGCTGTCAATGAGACCATAAGATAAAGCAGCAGAATTAGGCCATTCAGTCCATCGAATGTCTGCTTACCATTTGATAATGGCTGATATGTTTCCATTCTCCTGTCCACTCCCTCTGTCAATGATGCAACAAAGGAAAGTGATACAGGAGGGGTCAGAAGCAGAGAAGCACCAGAGACGACACAGTGGCTCAGTGGTTAGCACTGCTGCCTCACAGCACAAGGGACCCGGGTTCGATTCCAGCCTCGAGTGACTGTCTGTGTGGAGTTTGCACATTCTCCCTGTGTCTGTGTGGGTTTCCTCCCACAGTCCAAAGACGTGTGGGCCAGGTAAATTGGCTATGCTAAATTGCCCATAGAGTTAGGTGCATTAGTCAGGGGTAAATATAGGGAAATGGATTTGAGTAGGGTTACTCTTCAGAGGGTCGGTGTGGACTGATTGGGCCAAATGGCTTGTTTCCACACTGTGGGGAATCTAATCTAATATCTTGAAGAGCTGTGTGTGTGGTTGGAGGGGATCATCATGTTAGGGAGGGGCAGGCCATGGATGTAAACAGGAATGAGAGTTTTAGGTGTTGGTGTGGCTGGATGGAATGTTAATGAGCATCAGGATGACAGGTCAACTTCTGCTCTGAAGAAGGGTCACTGGAATCTGCTTTCACCCGCCACAGACAATGTCGGGACCTTCTGAGCTTCTCCAGCAATTTTCATCTGTGAGAATGGGCAGGTTGTTGACTCTACTGTCAGGGAAGATCTACACTGTTTCATAAAGCCCCTTGTGTGTGGGGGTCTGGTGACAATGACAGGGTCTGTTTCTGACCCGGTAGCCCCCATAAAACCGGACTCCAACCTGAGAGAAACGGCCCGGGGGTCACGGGTGCCAGCACGCGTGGAGCCAGATACCAGCGCAGAAATATTTGACTTCTTCGAGAAATAAAACAGGTCAGCAACGTCGGGGCTCATTACAGAAAATGGTCACCACTCGAGTTCAACAGCGCAAGGCTTTACAGCACAAGTTGCTTGACAATCTGTTATATTCTTCCATTCTTGCTTTCTTCAAAGCCAATCCTGGCAGGAAACTAAAGATTAATTTTGCCTGCCCATATGTCAGGCTTTATGGAAGTCTGTGACTAATTGAGTTAGCGTCCATCCTGTAGACATAATACTCCAGAAATGGCTCTAATTTTGATTAATAGTACGTCGTATTAGGACTGCTAATTACCAGTAACTACGATGAGGCTTTTTTCATTAGCTGGTAATGGGGTTGGCTGCAGTAAAAATGGGACTTTTAGGATAGGAAGGAATGCACTGCACAGTGGGAACAGTGACAGCGCATGGCTCATAGTGATAAATGAGCAGCTTCTATTCCCAGGACAGTGCTAGAACAGAAACATTCAACAAGAACAACACAAGCCATCCAGACTGAACTGTGCTGCTGGGCTGCTGCATTAGATGGCACTGAGTGTTTCTGAGTAAGATACATGACTGTCAATCATTCCAACTGGGCCACCAGTTAGATTCTCCAAAATAGGGAGAGAACAGATAGAACAATCATTTAACTTTGTACTTTTGAGATTTTTTTTGGTGCTGCAAAAGTGCTTCATTCATTGTAAAAAGATTCAGTGTAGTACAGTGCTGTCATCCTCTTTCGCTCTCTGTTCGGTAATACTTCCATTTTACATTTCTCCTTCCTCTCAGATCTCTTCCTGATGTGCACACACAGACGCATGTATACGCACACAAACGTGTATACACAGGCACAAACACACGTGTATACACACACAAACACAGGCACACACAGACACATGTATACGCACACACATGTACACACAGACACATGTATACGCACACACGTAAACACAGACACGTGTACACACATGCATACAGACACATGTATACGCATATACACGTACACACAGACATTTACACACACGTGTACACAGACACATATATTTGCACACACATGTACACACAGATACGTGTACTAACACACACAAACACACACACCCCATTATCTCCTTCAGTGACACACCATTCTGAGTTCTTGGGAGTGTTTCTCCACACATATCCCAGTTTAATCATGCCACCGTTGGTGGCCATGTTTTCAGTAACTGTGGCCCTATACCCTGGTATTTGTGAGAATCACAACCCATTGACCCCTCTCTTCTCTTTCTAAAATATTTCTTAAAAAACCATCTGATCGAGCAGGCTTTAGCTCACCATCCGACAATGTCCCAGCGAATCACTTTAAGACCATCCTATTAATTGCTCTATAGAAACGTATGTCATTATTGGCTCACTCCAGCTCTTTCAACGAGAGACAATTCTGTGATAAAATCTCAACGTTAGATGAATATCAGGGCACAACTGGAGAAGGAGAAAGGAGAGAGCTCTTGTGACACACAACCATTGTCCCTACTTCTAAACCAGGTAGGCCCCGTTCATCTCCCACCCACTCCAGAAGTGTATAATAAAATCTCTGAAAAGGTCAATTAGGAAAAATATCAATGACGAACAAAGTGCTGTCTTTCCCACAGAGTACTGAACTGACAACTTTCACTGCTATCGAGTGTAACAGACATTGGGTAGATTCCTGGTCTATTTCACTGAATCACCACCTGATGTGGTGATGAACACTGTTTGGAGTGAGGATTCTGAGTTTGTGATGCAAGATACAGGCAAGAGCTAGAAATGTTTTAGGATATCTGAGTTGAGTTTGCGTTAAGTGCGGATGTTAAATATCTTTTGTGGTTAACGCAACAGGGTAAAGTCACACTAATTACTTTTATTTCTTTATCCACAAACTCCACATAGGTTGTGATGAAAATCCATTGGGAATTGCTCTGAAAGTAGCTGAAGGCCTATAATGAGGATGTAGGTTTGCTCGCTGAGCTGTAAGGTTCATTTTCAGACGTTTCGTCACCATACTAGGTAACATCTTCAGTAAGCCTCCGGACGAGGAGCCTCTGCCTATAATGAGGCTGAGGATACTTTATATGGACGGCAGTGTTTGGCAGAAGATGGTTCTGGTCATTGGAGGTCAGTCATTTTAGTTCCAGGACATTTCCTTGGTGGGGGGGGGGGGAATGATCCGGCTCAACCACCTTCAGCTTCCCTCCTTCACAAGTAACATTCACACCACACACAATGGTCATCACCAACAAGAGAAAATCTAACCATCGACCCTTGATATTCGACAGCTGAATTGCTCGCTGTCAATATCCTGTGGGGTTACCACTGCAGAGACTGCACTGGACTAACCAAATGAATACTGCTGCTACAACAGGTCCGAGGCAAGGAATTTTGCAGCAAGTAACTCAGCTCTTAACTCATCAATGTTTCTACTTCCTCAGGAGGCTAAGGGAATTCAGCATATTTGTGGAGATTGTTACCAGCTTTTACAGATGCACCATAGAAAGCAGTCTATCTGGATACATCAAGGCTTGGGATGGCAACTGCTCTGCCCAAAACCATCATAGAGTTGTGAACACAGCCCAGTCCATTATACAAGCCAACCTTCCACCCATCTACACATCTCCCTGCCTCAGGAAGGCAGCCAACATCTTCAAAGACCCCTCCCACCCCGGTTATAATCTCTCCCAATATCTTCTGCCCAGCAGAAGATTCAAATGCTCAAACACACACACCAACAGGTACAAGAACAGCTTCCTTCCCACTGTTATCGGACTTCCGAACGGACCTCTCAAATTTTACATTTAAATGTTGGTCTTGCTCTCTGTCCACCTTCTCTGCAGCCATAACATTGTATTCCTCTCTCTGTTCTATTACCCAAATGTGCTTTGTATGGTATGATCTACCTGCACTGCACACAGAACAAAACTCTTCACTGTACCTCGGTACATGTGACAGTAATAAATCAAATCAAATAAATCAAGACAAATCATTGCTTGTCCTCCATTTACACGGCACAAGTCAGCATTGTGATGGGATACTCTCCACTTGCGCACTGCAGAAATTCACTTAAGATCCTGCAACAATGGCTTCCAATCCCATGGGCGCTTCCATCTAGAACGTCAAGGACAGCAGATGCGTTGTTACGTTATCACCCACAAGTTCCCCTGCGAGCCCCTCAACATCCCCTCAACTGCCATTCCTATAGTGTCGTTAGGTTAAACTTCTAGAACTCCCTCCCCAGCAGCACTGTGAGTGTACTCATACCATATGGACTGAAGTGGTTCAGGGCAGAAGCAAGGGCAACTAGGGATGAGCAATAAATGTTGGTGCAGCCAGTGCCATCCACTCCCTGCTTTATGAATAACATCTGAGTTTGGAAATTGCTAATGAAGGGGTGTTGATCAGTTGCGACAGCGCGTGGGATGGGAGTGGAGAATTGTGACTTGGAGCTAACGCTGGCCCAGATGTGATAGAGACCTTAGTTACGTGCAGTAATTTCAGCCATTCAGAAGACTGAAGGAGTCTCAAACAGGACCAGAGCATTTTACTGAGACTGCAAGGGGACAGGATGATGGAGCTGTAGGGGAGCGAGTGTGGTTTAAGAGGGTTTGTTAAAGGCCCTTGAATGGCGAGAGGTAGGAAATACAGGAAGTTCCACACTGACTGAATGAATTAGGTTTACCGTCACATGTATCCACATGAGTGCAGTGAAAAGTTCACAATCTATGAACCTATGTCACCATTTACAGCGTCATCTTAGGTATAAGATACCTCGGTACAGGTTCTTAAGTATAGAACCTCGATTATCCAAAGGAGGGAGTACTTTGTTTGGTTAATCGAATTCCGGATAATCAAATGCTAGATTATATTGTTTAGCCAAGCATTGGGACCGTGCGATTTTGCTGGAAAATCTGATATTCGGATAATCGAATGCTGGATAATCAAGGTTCCTCTGTATTTGGTATAAAATAGAAAAAGTCAATCAAAAGTCTATCATAAGAATGAAAGGAAAAATGAAAAATTCAAAAGTACACAATTTACAGTCTTTCCACCCCAGTCCATATCAGCACATAGCCTCCAGACAACACCAGGCCAAGCCTCGAAACCACATGGTAGGTAGTGCAAATGCCTTTGAACCTGAAGTCCTGGGTTCGAGCACTACTCCAGGACTTGATGGCCAAGGAAGAGGTGTTCACAACCCGGCTTGGGTACCAGCCTGCAAAACCTTCTTTGGGGGCGGAGTTTCCCGGTCAGCCATTTTTAATGGGGTGGGGTGTCCTTCAAGGTGCTACTGTGGAGAGTTGGGGGGGGGAGGGTGTAATGGGGGTTAACAAACAAGCTAGGTGAATGTGTGCTGCCGTGCTTCATGCTTCTCTACAAGTGGGAAGCCTTCAGAAGCCTAAGGAGTAGAAAATAAACTGTTGCTACGAAACTTTGCCGAGGTCAGACTCTGTACACAATCAATATCTATTGTTGTGTGCTTGTGGGTTTCCCATGTACATGAGACTCTGTCGATGGTTCTCATTTAATTGACTTTTTTTTAAACATCTTAAGATAAATCACTCGGCTTTCAGCTTGTAACTCACTCTCGACAATAAACAAAGCTTCATTTGTTTGAACGGGTCTGAGATTTGTCTCAGTTTGATGAATGGGGGGGGGGGGGGATATAAGACTGACTTTTATTCTGCAGAAGATGCCAGGGAGAGTGGGAATGCACAGAGAAGGGATTGCTCCCTGTGTTCTGAGGGATGGCCAGGGTAAGGTTCAGCAGCAGCACTGTGAGGACGATCCATACAGAGAGCTCGGGCAATCCGTATGCGGGTTTACCTACCCGGGTAGGTGCCAAAACAAAACAACCCCCTCCTCCATCTTTGATCAATTCTTCGATGCATTTGATGGGTACCATGGAATGATAGTTAGAAACATGATCCCCAACTTGGATTGGGATTGTTCAAGGAGATTTAAAAAAAATAGAATCCCTACAGTGTGAAAACAGGCCATTCAGCCCAACAAGTCCACACTGACCCTCTAAAGAGCGTCTCACCCTCTCCCTGCAACTGTACATCTCCTATGGCCAATCCACCTAGCCTGCACATCCCTGAACACTATGTGTACTTTAGTATGGCCAATCCACCTAGCCTGCACATCCCTGAACACTATGTGTACTTTAGTATGGCCAATCCACCTAGCCTGCACATCCCTGAACACGATGTGTACTTTAGTATGGCCAATCCACCTAGCCTGCACATCCCTGAACACTATGTGTACTTTAGTATGGCCAATCCACCTAGCCTGCACATCCCTGAACACTATGTGAACTTTAGTATGGCCAATCCACCTAGCCTGCACATCTTTAGACTGTGGGAGAAAACCAGAACACACAGACACAGGGAGAACTCCCCACAGACAGTCACCTGAGGGTGGAATCGAACCTGGGTCCCTGGCATTATAAGGCAGCAATGCTAACCACTGAGCCACCATGGCACCCTAACCACCCTTTAGTGCTGTCATTGACAACAATGTGCTCACACACCAAAGAAAACGAGCATTAGACAGCACCATTCTGGACGTCCTAAAGCACTCTGCAGCCAAGGGAGTACTTTTCAAGCGTAGCTACTGTTGTAAATTGAGAGTTATATGGCCATCAAATGATGCAGAGCAAGGAGACAGTGACCAGATAATCTCCTTGGGCTTTGAGGCATTACTTCAGGGATAAATCCCCGTTTGGGACAGTGACTCATGGAGGCCTACTCAAAAAGTGCCACTTTCACATCCATCTGACTGCAGTGGATCATGGGCAGCCTAGAGTACAGGCACTGCAGTAGGATCAACTCAGACAGTGCTGGAGAAACTCAGCAGATCTGGCAGGATCCATGGGGAGAGAAAACGAGTTAAGTTTTCGAGACCAGTATGACTCTTCTTTGGAATACAAAATAATAATTACACTGGACTCGAAATGTTAACTCAGTTTCTCTCTCCACAGATGCTGCCAGACCTGCTGAGTTTCTCCAGCACTCTATGAGTTTGCTTCAGTTTTACAGCATAAGGACTTAAGAATTAGACCATAAGACATAGGAGCAGAAATTAGGCCATTCAGCCATTAACTCTGCTCTGCCATTCAATCATGGGTGACAAGTTTCTCAACTTCATTCTCCCACTTCCTCCCCATAACCCTTGATCCCCTTTCCAATCAAGAACCTATCAACCTCAGTCTTAAATATACTCAATGACCTGGCCTCCACATCCTTCTGTGGCAATGAATTCCACAGATTCACCCCCCCTCTGGCTGAAGACGTTTCTCCTTATCTCCATTCTAAAAGATCTTCCCTTGGATCCTAGTCTCTCCTACCAATGGAAACATCTTCCCAATATCTACTGTGTCCAGGCCATTCTGTATATTTCAATTAGATCCCCCCCACATGTCCCTCTAAACTTCAATGAGTATAGACCAAGAGTCCTCAAACATTCCTCACGTGTTCAGAGCAGGAGAAGGCAATCCAGCCTCTCAGGCCTGCTCCACCGGCCAATATGGTCATGGCTGATCTCATCTCGGTCTCAACTCCATTTTCCTGCCCATTCCTCAGAACATTTAAACCCATTACTCATTAAAAGTCTGTCTAGCTTCGCTTTAAATTTATTCAGTGTCCCAGCCTCCAACTCGGGGGGAGTGAATTCCACAGATTCATGTCCCTTTCAGAGAACTAATTTCTCCCATCTCCGCTTCCCCTTATCCTGAAACGATGACCTCTAGTTCTAGATTTCCAGCATCCATGGTATTTTACCTTCATTTGGCATGGACTTGGACCCACAACCTTCAAACTTGAGTGACAACAGTGCTACTCATGGCCAACATGACGACAAATGAGGCCCATTACTTTGACAGCAGAAGGCTTCAAATATTTTGTAACCGGATGTGTTCAAACTGACTTGACCAGTCCAATGATGGCTACACAGGCCGTATGTAGGTGCACTCCCCTCAACTGATTCTTACTGGCTAACATTTGCAAACTGCCACAACAATGCCTTTTCTTCCTCAGGAGGCTGAGGAAATTCGGGCATGCCCGTAAGGGCTCTCACCAACTTTTATCAATCAGAAAGCCATTTCCGAACAGAAACACGTGTGCGTGTGTGCATCTGTCTGGTGTCCTTCACTGGGGAAACAAACCCAATAGACGTCCTGTCAAACAAACATTCATCACGCCTTATGAAATAATGCTGCTCAAGATGTCTCTCCATTTCGTAATTCTTAGAAAGCATTCCATCTGGATGCACATTGGAGTGGGACGGCAACTGCTCTGCCCAGGAACGTAAGAAACTACAGTCTGTTCTGTTAATAACACATGTTTCTTCAATGTGAATTGGCTTTAACGCGATTGAAGAATTTAGATCATTATTTGTAGAGCGCAAACTTTCCTTACCGGTATTGGCTATAATGCGATTCCGGCCCCATTATGGTGCGGCCACTGGGCGATTTTCTTATAAGGGCACAAGAACGGAACTATCACGATATATCAGAACCAATTGTACAGAGAGTTGTGAGCACAGCCCAGACCATTGTGCAAGTCAAAACGTGTATAGCTTAGGTGGACTGGCTATGCTAAATTTTCCATAGTGTCCAGAGACGTGTAGGCTGGGTGGGTTAACCAATGGGAAAGGTGGGGTTACAGGTATAAAGTAGGGGGGGAGTCCTCTTCAGAGTTGATGAGTCAAATGGCCTGCTTCCACACTATAGGGATTCTATTCTACGATTCCAACCTTCCATCCAACACTCCATCTTCTTGTTGCCTTGGGAAGGCAGCCAACCTCATCAAAGACCCCTCCCATCCCAGTCATAGTCTCTTCCAACCTCTTCTGTTCGGCAGAAGACACAAAAGCTTAAACACATGGACTAACAGATTCAACAGCAGCTTCTCGCCCGCTGATATTAGATTTCAATAAGGACCTCTCAAATTTTAAATTTAATGTTGATCTCGCTTTTTGTGCATTTTTCTTTGCATTGTATTCCTCGCCCTGTTCAATCACCCTATGAACTTTGCGCAACGTTGCGCGCAAAACTAAACTTTTCACTGTAGCTAGGTACGTGAGACAGTAATAAATCAAAGCAAATCGAAAGTAGACCCAGCAGTCGTCAAAAGCACGAGCCCATCTGCACAGCATAATTGACATGAGGAACTGAACTCCTGACTATGAGACACCATTAAAATCCTGTCTGGTTACAAAGTGACTGAGTAGCGACTCCAGCCATTCCAGACTTCCATTTATAAAAGACACTGATGGCTTCCCTTTATCCGATTAAGATGACATGCTATGGCCTGAATTTGAAATGAAGACAAATGAATCAGTTCCTCCCATTATCAATCAGAAAGCCATTTCCGAACAGAAACACGTGTGCGTGTGTGCATCTGTCTGGTGTCCTTCACTGGGGAAACAAACCCAATAGACGTCCTGTCAAACAAACATTCATCACGCCTTATGAAATAATGCTGCTCAAGATGTCTCTCCATTTCGTAATTCTTACTGTATTCAAGGCAATGAGATTAATTAGCTTCTGTCCACTATCCCACAGGAGATGGCTGCTGAGTCTTATTAGCTGGCAGAGCCTGTCGTTTTTAAGGAGTCCTTAGATTCCAGTTTGCATTTCATTGTCAGCAATTGTTAACTCACAGTTAGGCCCTTTCAACATTGCAACCACAGTCTAGCGGGTAAAACCCCCAACGGTTACAGTTTCGAGTGTTGTTTCGAGGGATTTGGGACAATGGACACAAGATGAGGGCCCGAAACGTTAACCCTGATCTCTCTTTACAGATGCTGCCACACCTGCTGAGTTTTTGCAGCAAATTCTGTTTTTATTTGTTTGTTGTTGGCGGTACAGAATGCTCTGTTGCCGATGACGGAGGGCCACCCCGGTTGAGGTGTCTCCTCGTGGGTAACAGGTTAAACTGAGGCCCTGCCTTCTCTCTGAGGCTGAAATAACGAGATTCTGTGGCACCATTTTCAAAAAATGGTGGGAGTTTTCACACAAACCTCGCCCCACTTCCAGTTCCTCCTCCCAGTATACTGGACCAATTATGGGATCATGCTGTGCTCAAATTGCCTGCCACGCTTCCCACATCAATTCCAGAGGGCACCTAATGATTCATTAGATTAGATTCCCTACAGTGTGGAAACAGGCCCTTCGGCCCAACAAGTCCAACACCGACCCTCTGAAGAACAACCCACCCAGACCATTCCCCTACATTTACCCCTGACTAATCCACCTAACACTACAGGCAATTTAGCATGGCCAACTCACCTAACCTGCACATCTTTAGACTGTGGGAGGAAACCGGAGCACCCGGAGGAAACCCACGCAAACACGGGGAGAATGTGCAAACTCCACACAGACAGTTGCCCGAGGCAGGAATTGAACACGGGTTCCTGGCGCTGTGAGGCAGCTATGCTAACCATTGAGCCACCGGGCTGCTCCAAATTATTTGGATAGAAATCTATACACTTAATGATAAGGTTCTGGGGAGTGTTGCTGAACAAAGAGACCTTGGAGTGCAGGTTCATAACTCCTTGAAAGTGAAGTCGCAGGTAGATAGGATAGTGAAGATGGTGTTTGGTATAATTTTCTTTATTGGTCAGAGTATTGAGTACAGGAGTTGGGAGGTCATGTTGCAGCTGTACAGGACATTGGTTAGGTCACTTTTGGAATACTGCGTGCAATTCTGGTCTCCCTTCTATCAAAAGGATGCTGTGAAACTTGAAAGGATTCAGAAAAGATTTACAAGGATGTTGCCAGAGTTGGAGAGTTTGAGCTACATGGAGAGACTGAAATCATGAGGGGCATGGATGGGGTAAATAGACAAGGTCTTTTCTCTGGGGTGGGGGAGTCCAGAACTAGAGAGCATTGGTTTAGGATGAGAGGGGAAAGAGGGGAAAGAGGGGTCAGGTGAATTGGCCATGCTAAATTGCCCGTAGGGTTAGGTAAGGGGTAAATATAAGGGTATGGGTATGGGTGGGTTGCGCTTCGGCGGGTCGGTGTGGACTTGTTGGGCCGAAGGGCCTGTTTCCACACTGTAAGTAATCTAATCTAATCTAATTTAAAAGGGCCAACATTTTCACAGACGGTGTGTGTGTATGGAATGAGCTGTCAGAGGAAGTGGTGGAGGCTGGTACAATTACAATATTTAAAAGGCACCTGGATGGGTACATGATTTGGAAGGGTTTAGAGGGATATGGGTCAAATGCTGGCAAATGGGGCTAGATTAGGTTAGAATATCTGGTCGGTATGGACAAGTTGGACTGAAGGGTCTGTGGCCGTGCTGTAAGTCTCTATGACTCTGACTCTATGTCTCTATAAATGGTGTGCAGGGATAAGGGGGACAGGCAGGAGATTGCAACTGGGCCTCCAACACACCCCATCCACCTGGACACCCCGTGCAGGCCTCCTACCCGCCCTCGACCTCTTTATAGCCAACTGCCGCCGTGACATCAACCGACTCAACCTGTCCACCCCTCTCACCCACTCCAACCTCTCACCCTCAGAACGTGCAGCCCTCCACTCCCTCCGCTCCAACCCCAACCTCACCATCAAACCCGCAGACAAGGGAGGCGCGGTGGTAGTTTGGCGCACTGACCTGTACACCGCTGAAGCCAAACGCCAGCTCGCGGACGCCTCCTCTTATCGCCCCCTTGACCACGACCCCACCTCCCACCACCAAACCATCATCTCACAGACCATCCAGGACCTCATCACCTCAGGGGATCTCCCATCCACCGCCTCCAACCTCATAGTCCCACAACCCCGCACCGCCCGTTTCTACCTCCTGCCCAAAATCCACAAACCTGCCTGCCCCGGCCGACCCATTGTCTCAGCCTGCTCCTGCCCCACCGAACTCATCTCCCAATACCTCGACACGGTCCTGTCCCCTTTAGTCCAAGAACTCCCCACCTACGTTCGGGACACCACCCACACCCTCCACCTCCTCCAGGATTTTCGCTTCCCCGGTCCCCAACGCCTTATTTTCACTATGGACATCCAGTCCCTGTACACCTCCATCCCCCATCACGAAGGACTCAAAGCCCTCCGCTTCTTCCTTTCCCGCCGCACTAACCAGTACCCTTCCACTGACACCCTCCTTCGACTGACTGAACTGGTCCTCACCCTGAATAACTTCTCTTTTCAATCCTCCCACTTCCTCCAAACTAAAGGAGTTGCCATGGGCACCCGCATGGGCCCCAGCTATGCCTGCCTCTTTGTAGGATATGTGGAACAGTCCATCTTCCGCAACTACACTGGCACCACCCCCCACCTTTTCCTCCGCTACATCGATGACTGTATCGGCGCTGCCTCGTGCTCCCACGAGGAGGTTGAACAGTTCATCAACTTTACTAACACCTTCCATCCCGACCTGAAATTCACCTGGACTGTCTCAGACTCCTCCCTCCCCTTCCTAGACCTTTCCATTTCTATCTCGGGCGACCGACTCAACACAGACATCTATTATAAACCGACTGACTCCCACAGCTACCTGGACTACACCTCCTCCCACCCTGCCCCCTGTAAAAACGCCATCCCATATTCCCAATTCCTTCGTCTCCGCCGCATCTGCTCCCAGGAGGACCAATTCCAACACCGCACAACCCAGATGGCCTCCTTCTTCAAGGACCGCAGATTCCCCCCAGACGTGATCGACGATGCCCTCCACCGCATCTCCTCCACTTCCCGCTCCTCCGCCCTTGAGCCCCGCTCCTCCAACCGCCACCAAGACAGAACCCCACTGGTTCTCACCTACCACCCCACCAACCTGCGCATACAACGTATTATCCGCCGCCATTTCCGCCACCTCCAAACGGACCCCACCACCAAGGATATATTTCCCTCCCCTCCCCTATCAGCGTTCCGCAAGGACCACTCCCTTCGTGACTCCCTTGTCAGATCCACACCCCCCACCAACCCAACCTCCACCCCCGGCACCTTCCCCTGCAACCGCAGGAAATGTAAAACTTGCGCCCACACCTCCACACTCACTTCCCTCCAAGGCCCCAAGGGATCCTTCCATATCCGCCACAAGTTCACCTGTACCTCCACACACATCATCTATTGCATCCGCTGCACCCGATGTGGCCTCCTCTATATTGGTGAGACAGGCCGCTTACTTGCGGAACGCTTCAGAGAACACCTCTGGGCCGCCCGAACCAACCAACCCAATCACCCCGTGGCTCAACACTTTAACTCCCCCTCCCACTCCACCGAGGACATGCAGGTCCTTGGACTCCTCCACCGGCAGAACACAACTACACGACGGCTGGAGGAGGAGCGCCTCATCTTCCGCCTGGGAACCCTCCAACCACAAGGTATGAATTCAGATTTCTCCAGCTTCCTCATTTCCCCTCCCCCCACCTTGTCTCAGTCGGTTCCCTCAACTCAGCACCGCCCTCCTAACCTGCAATCCTCTTCCTGACCTCTCCGCCCCCACCCCACTCCGGCCTATCACCCTCACCTTGACCTCCTTCCACCTATCCCACCTCCATCGCCCCTCCCCCTAGTCCCTCCTCCCTACCTTTTATCTCAGCCGGCTTGGCTCTCTCTCTCTTATTCCTGATGAAGGGCTTATGCTCGAAACGTCGAATTCTCTATTCCTGAGATGCTGCCTAACCTGCTGTGCTTTGACCAGCAACACATTTGCAGCTGTGATCTCCAGCATCTGCAGACCTCATTTTTTACTCGAAGATAACAACCAGTACAGACACTATGGGCTGAATAGCCTCTTCTGTGCTATAACAGTTATGTGATTACAATTTGAATCCTCTCCACCAATGCTGAGGCATTTTTGAAAGTCCTCAGGTAGTGAAAGGCAGCGATATGATCGCAAATCTCTCTTAAAATAGGATCTTCTTTATTATCTTGTGCACTCGAATGTGTGCCATCTTAGGATCAGGATACCTCAGCACAGATACTTTAAGTGTTGTTACAGAATTAAGATAGTGAAAAAAAAGACGAGTGTGGGATACAGAGTTTAAAAGTCCAGAATGAGAATAAAAAGTATCTTTAAAGTACTTAAGTTATAGTCTTTTTTCACTGAGTTCTTTATCCAGGTCTTCGGGGGATTGTTGCTATTTATAGTTCTGACAGGATCAGGGGCAAGGAACAATCATAACAAAATAAAAATATGGCTGCCTGGTATTGCAAGACATCAGATCGCCCTGCAGTCATATGCCATCAGGGATCAACACAGGAATTAGATTTCAAATAGATCGTCGATGCGAGAAACAGATTTTAATGATTTATCACAAGAATGACAATTATATTTAAAAGAACTGACAACTGGGAGGGGTGTGGCCCCTTTAAGAATCCACAGCTGTTCAACAACTCTCAACTTAAAGTGGAATAACCTGCCTTTTATAAGACAACCCGGGGCCACAACTGTTTCATTTGTCTAAGTATGGCTTGGAAAATTATGAGGTTATGTGCAGAGGCCTAATAATTAAGGGACAACTGCAAGTGGAAACTGCAAATTTACATTTTACAATGGCATTGGCAACCTTCTGAGGTAATGTCTACTGTTGGAATGAACGAGTGGAGATTATTGACTTATAAATCGCTTCAAGTATAGGTATTCATTCAGGAAAGGGAGAAAAACTCTCTTTCATTTTCTGGGATACATCTTGCGGCCAATCCTTGAGCTACCAACACCAGTTTTTGAATAATCTAGGCCAACAGCCTAAATCAACAGTGTGCTCCCCGCATTCTAGTTCTGCAGGTTTGGAGCCCTGAGGTCTTAAAAAGGTTTAATCGCTACTGCTGGGTCAATTTAAAAAGGAATGTCAGAAAGGTGATGTTCTTCCTCACCTTAATTCCCTCAGGCATTAAACTGCCACAGAAAGAATAGACATAATCAGGCCCTCTTCTTAATCCTAGCAACACCAGGCCTGGCATTAATAAAAACAGAACAAAGACACTCTCCCCACAAAGGAGTATTCTCGAGTCATCAATAAAAAAGCAGCAGGCAAGACAAAGCCATCAAGGTCCACATCTCCCACACGGATCAAAGGCTGACGTGATTGCACTGATAAAGTCTGGAACTTTCAGATGCATGAGCACTCACAGTAATGCCTCACAGGTAGGCTTTCAGACAAGTCAATAACTACCTCTATTGTTGAGGGCTCCTTGCTTTGCAAATTTTATCGAGTTAGCTGTAGCTTCCTTCTTCCACTTAGGACTTTTCTTGCCTTCCACCCCTTCTCCTCCCCCCACCCTAAATGACTGCAGCACGCACCTGATGGGAGGAGGCAAAGGCCTGGTGGTAAAATGGAAAAAAGTGAGGACTGCAGATGCTGGAGAGTCTGAGTCAAAAAGCACGGTGCTGGAAAAACACAGCAAGTCTGGCAGCATCTGAGGAGCAGGAAAGCCAACATTTCAGGCATGAGCCAAAAATTCAGGACATTCCTGATGAAGGGCTTATGCCCGAAACAGCAATTCTCCTGCTACTTGGATGCTGTCTGACCTGCTGTGCTTTTCCAGCACCACACTTTTTCACCCTCATGGTATTATTGCTCGACTATAAATCCCCCAGAGACCCTGGCAGTGTTCCGGAGACCCAGGTTCAAATCTTGTCATGGCAGCTGGTGGTATTTGAATCCAATAAAAATCTGGAATTAAGAGTCTAATGATGACTATGAAACTATTGTCAATTGTTGCAAAAAGCCGTCTGGTTCACTAATGCCCATTAAGGAAGGAAATTGCCATCCTTACCTTGTCTGGCCTACACGTGACTCCAGACCCACAGCAAAATGATTACCTCTTAATTACCCTCTGGGCAATGAGGGATGGGCAATAAATGCTGGCCTAGCCAGTGATGTCCTCATCCCATGAATAAATAAAAAGAAAAGAACAATGTATTTCATTGCCATATTTGTATGATTAGATTCCCTTGAGTGTGGAAACCGGCCTTTTGGCCCAACCAGTCCACATTGACCCTCTGAAGAGTAACCCACCCAGGCCCATTTCCCTCAGACTGATGCACCTAACACTAAGGGCAATTTACCATGGCCAATTCACCTGACCTGCACATCTTTGGACCGTGGGAGGAAACCCACATAGACACTGGGAGAATGTACAAACTCCACACGGTCACCCAAGGCTGGAATTGAACCCGGGTTCCTGGTGCTGTGAGGCAGCAGTGCTAACCACTGAGCCGGCACTTCTGCAGTGAGTTATCACTCGCGCCCTGCCTCAGTTACCATGAGGATGCTAACTCCGTGAGACCATGCTTGACCGTGTTAATTTTGTTAAACTTCTATCAGGTCACCCCTCATCCTTCGATGTTCAAGTGAAAAGAAACTAAGTTTCTCCAATCTTTGTTCACAACTAACACCCTGCAAACCAGGCAACATCCTGCAGAATAGCTCAGTGGTTCACACTGCAGCCTCACATCACCAGGGATCCAGGATTGATTCCAGCCTCGGGCGACTGTCTGTGTGGAGTTTGCACATTCTCCCTGTGTCTGCGTGGGTTTCCTCCCACAGTCCAAAGATGTGCAGGCCAGGTGGATTGGCCGTGCTCAATTGCCCATTGTGTTAGGTGCATCAGTCAGAGGGAAATGGTTCGGGTGTGTTACACTTCAGAGGGTCGGTGTGGACTTGTTGGGCTAAACAGCCTGTTTCCACACTGTAGGGAACCTAATCTAAGCCGTTTCTGTACCCTCTCCAAAGCCTCCACATCCTGTGGCAAACAGATCTGCATGCAACTGGGAGAGAGTGAGGACTGGAGATCAGAGTCAAAAAGGGTAGTGCTGGAAAAGCACAGCAGGTCAGGCGGGAGCAGGAAAGTCAACATTTTGAGCATAAACTCTTCAACAGGAATGCAACAGGAGTAGTTACATTAATCCCGAGGACCATACTGTTACTGGGCAGAGGTGGCGGGGGCTGGGTTCTCTAAAGATTCCATGCTTCATTAAGATAGCTTTGTTTCAAATTCAGGAGGAGTGTTGGCCTGATCTAGCCCAGGGCAATTAAGGATTAGCAGTAAGGGCAGATCCATCCCAGAACACCCACATGCCATGAATGAGTAAATAAAATAAAACTCAATGACTTTAAATGTGCCAAAGACAGCAGAAAGGAGCAGGGCACAACCAACAACTCTTCATAATATAACACCTTTTATTATTTATTCATTCAATGGATACAGGCCATTGCTGTGGGTCTGGAGTCAGGTGTAGGTCAGACCAGTTAAGGATGACAGTTTCCTTACCTATAGGACATTAGTGAAACAGATAAGTTTTCATGACAATCAACTATGGTTTCACAAACATTGTTAGACTGGCTCAGTGTTTAGCACTACTGCCTCACATTGCCAGAGACCTGGGTTCAATTCCAGCCTCGGGTGACTGTCTGTGTGGAGTTTGCACATTCTCCCAGTTTCTGCGTGGGTTTCCTCTCTCAGTCCAAAGATGTGCAGGTTTGGCGGATTGACCTTGCTAAATACAGGGGTAGGGTGGGCAATACCTACAGAGGTAAAAGGTAAAGGGGTTCAGTGCAGACTCAATGGGCTAAATGCCTCATTCCACACATTAGATTAATAATTCCCAATACTCATTAAGTTCACATTCCAACCATTTGAGTTTTGAACCTGGGGTTTTAGGATTAACAGTCCAGTGATAAGACCACTGGCCATCACCACCCCACCTTGAACATAATGAAATATCCCAAGGAAATCCTGGGGATCTTTCCAAAACGAAGTATGAGACTGAGCCATGTCAGGTTCCTCTTAGCAGAGACAAGAAGGACAGATGCTGGGGTTAGAGGAATGCAGAATTCTGGGAAGGTTGTGGAAACTGAAGGTTGCAAGATGAAGGAAGGCTACTGTGGGATTTAAAAACCCAGAGAGAAAAAAAATCACAGAGCCCAGCATGGGGGAAGGGGGCTGCTTAGCAAGTACAGGGGAACGTGCTGTGAGTTAAAGACACAGGCTGGATAGCCTCAAGTTTACAAACACCCACCTCCCACCAGAGGAACTTGAAGTTGCCGTGGTCTCGTGCTACAAGTGTGTACACTAGTATGTGTGTCTGTGCGTGTGTGTGAGACAGAGAGAGAGAGTGTGAGGGTGTGAGTGAGATAGAATGAGAAAGAGTGTGTGTGTGTGTGAGAGAGAGAGAGAGAGAGAGAGAGAGTGTGAGGGTGTGAGTGAGATAGAATGAGAGTGTGTGTGTGTGTGTGAGAGAGTGTGTGTGTTGTCTGTGTGAGAGAGATAGAGAGCGAGCGTGTGTGTGTGTGTGTGAGAGAGACAGCGTGTTTGCTGTGGGCTCTGTCAACCAGCAGACATTGCAAAATGCCTGTTATTGTGCTGTCATCTATGCCCCCACCCCATGAAAGCAGTGCATTGCCACTGGAATACAGTTCGTTCTGCTGTAACACACGTTTTGTTAACACAAATTTATTATAACACAATCGACAACTTGGGGACACTGTTTCTGAAGTGCAAAGTTTTAAAGCGTGCGTTGGCTATTGTGAGATTCCGGCCCCAATAGTTTAAATGGTGCCGCTATTAGACGATTTTCTTAAAACATGGGATTGCATGAGAATGGAAGTACTGTGTTATAGCAGAACTGACTGTATGATAAATCTGTAGAGCTAAGCTGACTAGGCACTACTTGTGATCTGGGGCAGTTGTGGGGTAGTTTTTGAGTTGACGGTGTGAATGTGATAATCTCAGTAACCCAGCCTCCACATGCCGTTAGGACTTTAAACTGTGAATGCCGTTGTGTTGAACATGCTTTTCAGGTGGTCACTGCGATCCAGCAACACCTCCCTGCACCCCACACCTCCCCCCAAAATGCGCATGACATTCAGCACATGTTTATGCGCATAAGGACAATGCTTGTCTTCTGAGAGACAGAAACAGATGAATTGGCCAAGCTAAATTGCCCGTAGTGTTAGGTAAGGGGTAAATGTAGGGGTATGGGTGGGTTGCGCTTCGGCGGGTCGGTGTGGACTTGTTGGGCCGAAGGGCCTGTTTCCACACTGTAAATCTAATCTAATCTAATCAGATCAGCATCTGTTATGACGCATGGCTAAGTGAAATCTTCCCAGAACACTGCAGCTGCCATGTTATAATGTTCTAAGCCAGTACTGCTCAAGTTTTGTAAATATTGGGGCACATTGTGAGTACAGTCACCACACCCAATCCTTCCTGCTTGTATCACCCGATCTATGAGTATCTCGTGGGGAAGGAGACCTACATTAGCTTTGGGGAAAAAGATGGCCTTTGTCTCCATTACAAAGTAAAGGGCCATTACATATTACTTAGTGGCTAGTTATGTTACAGCTAAGAGGCATAATTGTCTCCTGTGAGGCAGACAATCAGGTCCAACTTAAAGCAACTGCTACATGGAGAACTGGGAAGGCACTGACATACACCTTTCAGTCACACAAGGTCAACACTCTTCAACTCTGGATAGCTCCTTCCAGGCAGAGTCCTTCTAGGGCTTTTCTAATTGATCTGTCCAGAGATATTACGGCCCCATCTCTGGAGCAGATAGGACTTGAACTTGGGTGTCACGGTTACTGTAGAACAAGGGTCCCTCCCTTTATATCCTGATGGACAGGGCTTATCTTGTGATGTCTGTTAACCCTTTCTGGTACTAACTGCTTCATAAAAATGTGTCTTGGGAACAAAAGGAGGAAGCTGACATTTGCCTGAGGCTGTTGCTTTACAATGGGTTTTTTGTTGGGGGAGAGGGGATAATCAAGAGTTTGTCTACTATCTGAACAGCAGTGATGTCACTGGATGTTACACTAGGAACCTCCCTTCCCATCCCAAGATTCCCTTCCCAGCCCCTCCCACTCCTTCCTGTCACCAATTGGATTCATTCCTTCCATTGACCAAACAGGTCATACCCTCTACCTGTTCTCACCTATCTCCACTTCACCACCCTGTCCCCGCCACCCCCTTTATCCGCAGCTCCCCTCTACACCCAACCCCAGCCGTGAAGAAGGGTTACACCTGAAATGTCGACGTCTCTAGCTCTTGATGCTACCTGTCTTGCTGTGTTCTTCCAGCCTCACGCCTGTCTACTTTGGTTTTCTTGAAACAGAGGAGACTGCAGGATGATCTAATTGAGGGACCTAAGTGTACGCGGGAGTAGTGTGGTTATTTGAGACCAGTGTTGGGCGGTTCAGTCATTTTGCAAGTCTAACCAGGCAAGGGTCAGGGTCCCAGCCCTGGCCTATGAGTTCCAGTGAACAGTCAGTCATGACAATGGAAGAGCTCAAATCTCCAGGGACAATGGCAGCTTCTGGGCACAAGACCCAGCAGGATGAGGCCCTGAGTTTCCTCATCAAAAAAGTAGTAGGAAACCACCTGGGTGTTCATGTCCTGAGTCACATTGCTCATTGAAATGGCAAACGGGAAGCTCTTAGGAGCAAAGCATGGGGCCTGTATTGGTCACTGCATTGAGTATAGGAGTTGGGAGGTCACGTTGCAGCTATACAAGATGTTGGTTAGGCCACTTTTGGAAAACTGTGTTCAATTCTGGTCTCCCTGCTATGGGAAGGATACTGTGAAACTTGAAAGAGTTCAGAAAAGATTTACAAGGATGTTGCAACAGTTGGAGTGTTCAAGCTATAGGGAGAGGCTGGATCAGCTGGGGCTATTCTCCCTGGAGGGTCAGAAGCTGAGGGGTGACCTTATAGAGGTTTATAAAATCATGAGGGGCAAGGACAGGGTGAATAGCCAAGGTTTTTTCCGCAGGGTACAGGAACCCAAAACCAGAGGGCATGAGTGAGATAGACTGACTTAAAAGGTACCTTTAATAGGGCAACATTTTCATGCAGAGGGTGGTGTGTGAAATGGAGTGATGAAGTGGTGGAGGTGGGTACAATTACAACATTTGAAAGGCATCTGGAATTGTACATGAACAGGAAGGGTTTAGAAGGATATGGGCCAAATGCCAACAAATGGGCCTGGATTAATTTCAGATATCTTGTTGGTGTTGATGAGTTGCACCGATGGGTCTAATGTGGTGTACATTTCTATGACCTTAAGAGGTGTGGAGAAATGAGTGTAAGACCTGAACTTCGGCAGAAAATCAACCCCAAGCATCTTCTTCCCACATCCTTTAATCTTTTGTTTCTCTAGAAAAACTCACTGAATTATCTTCCTCGCTATTTCATTCCATAAGGCCAAGGTACATTGGTAGGTAGGGGAACCAATAATACCCTTTTTGCTTGGAAACTCCTAGTTATTGACAAAATTTGTTTTGTCTCCCATTTCATTCCTTCACCACAGGGAACAGTTTTCCCAGATTAATTCTGACAGTTCCCTTCATAATCTTGAAGCCTTCCTATTACATTCGCTATACATCTGGCATTAACACAACAGGCGTCATTTCATAAAACATACTCTCGACAGTATTACTGGGAGTTGCTATGGTTGCTGATGAATACATATATTCCTGATGTTATAATGCAGATAAAGGGCAGAGACTTATTTCCCTCTCAATTCACATTCTTAGCTCTTTGCTGAACAGTCAATGAAAAGATTAATGAAAGTCAAAGAACCACCCATTTAAATCAACACCATTTACTTTAAAGTTAACAAATTCAAATTATCCAGAATTTACTTAGATGAATTCAAATTATTCAGTCCTTTGTTTGTAATAATTCAGTAAAAAATAAGTTGGCTTCTCCTCTGTCTCTGTGACTGAATATATTCATGCAAGAGGCAATTCTTAAGTGATGTTGAAAATTGAGTAATGGGCTGTTTATTTCCCTGGGATGGATAAGACTGAAAATCATGACATCCCTTGTGATGTGTTTGCCATCAATGAACCTGCATTCTCAGTTTAAACTTCAGAAAGATTCGAGCACAGACGTTCATGCGAAGATAAATGAGAGCAAGTTGCCACCATCTTTAATTTTATGGAGTTAACACTGTTACAACAGCAATTGCTCAGACCACTGATGTAACATTTTGCTGCTTCCTCTTTTGTGGCAAATTGTCTTATCTGCAAAAGATACAGCCACTTCCTGAATCGATTAGTGAACAAAAAAAAATCAATACATGACTAAGTGTGAAGCAAGATAATATCCTGTCAGGGAAAACTCAACCCATTGCTGTCCACACTCATCCTGCAAACTCACAAAGGTATTACTACTCTTTCTTTCGATGATGAACTACACCACATAACCTTACACTTCATAGAGTGTCTATCACTTCCAAGCTACCACATGATAAATGAAGACTTTCCGGAGTGTCGTCATGTCTCGCTGTGGAAAACACGACAGCCAATTTCCACCTAGCAAGCAAAGTGAGAATGATTGTATCGTCATTTTAAAATGAAGTCGGTCGAGAGATAAATATTGGCAAGAAAAAGATGAACAGTTTGGTATTGTTTCCTTCATTGGTCAGAGTATTGAGTACAGGAGTTGGGAGGTCATGTTGCGGCTGTACAGGACATTGGTTAGGCCACTGTTGGAATATTGCGTGCAATTCTGATCTCCTCCCTATAGGAAAGATGTTGTGAAACTTGAAAGAATTCAGCAAAGGTTACAAGGATGTTGCCAGGGTTGGAGGATTTGAGCTACAGGGAGAGGCTGAACAGGCTGGGGCTGTTTTCCCTGGAGCATTGGAGGCTGAGGGGTGACCTTATAGAGATTTACAAAAATATGAGGGCCATGGATAGAGTAAATAGACAAAGTCTTTTCCCTGGGGTCAGGGAGTCCAGAACTAGAGGGCATGGGTTTAGGGTGAGAGGGGAAAGATATAAAAGAGACCAACAGGGCAACTTTTTCATGAAGAGGATGGTACGGATATGGAATGAGCTGCCAGTGGAAGTGGTAGAGGTTGATACAATTGCAACATTTAAGAGGCATTTGGATGGATGGGTACATGAATGGAAAAGGTTTGGAGGGATATGGGCCGGGTGCTGGCAGGTGGGACTAGATTGGGTTGGGATATCTGGTCGGCATGGATGGGTGTGACCGAAGGGTCTGTTTCCATGCTGTACATCTCTATGACTCTATAACAGGAATAAGAAGCAGGCAATTCAACCTTTCACGCCTGCTCCACCATTTAACATGATCAGACTGATCTTATCATTGTCTCAACTCCACTCTCCTGCTTGCTCCCCATAGCCCTTTATCCCATTTTTCATCAGAAACATCTATTTCAATCTGGAGTCTGTTGATTGATTCTGCCTCCACTGCCCTCTGGGGCAACGAGTTCCTCAGATTCACAACTCTCTGTAGTTTCTCCACATCACAGTCTTGAACCTCTCTCCTCTTACACTGTATCTATGGCCTGAACAGATGATCCTCCCTGTGGGACAATGTCCACCTTGTCAATCCCTTGTAGCATTTGTTCCTTATTTCTTTCTACCTCGTTCTTAAGCTTGTGTACCGAGGTACTTCTACCTAAGATGGTGCAATGTGTGGCGACTTTTCATTGTACTCCTGTACTTCAGTATATGTGACAAATCCAAAATCTAAATCAATCAAACTACCACCCTCCCCCACTCCATTCTTCTGAAGTTCGCCGATGACATAACTGACCTACCTGTCCCTTCTAGTGGAGATTTTACAGCCACCTAATTCTCAAAGTAAGCCTGGACCCCAAATGGGGGTCACGAGTGGACCTTCTGACCTATAAGCACTGAGTGTGACCACTGGCCATCCCCTTTTGACACTGAAGGGGCTCAAGCCTTGCAATGGGCTCACAGTGGGGTGAACAAAATTGGCCAGTTTAACGCAGAGGGTGGTGTGTGTATGGAATGAGCTGCCAGAGGAAGTGGAGGAGATTGGTACAATTACGGCATTTACAAGGCACCTGGATGGGTATATGAATAGGATGGGTTTCGAGGAATGTAAGCCAAAATGGAACCAGATTATTTTAGGATATCTGGTTGGCATGGACGAGTTGGACCGAAGGGTCTGTTTCCACGGTGTACATGTCTGTGACTCTAATGTCACTCGCCAACAATGCGGCACTCCCTCAGAGTCAACTCAGAATTGGTGTGGAATGCGGTTCACACCTGCAGGTTTCTGGTCCTCTGACAAAGTCATCCTTCTCCATTTGTCTAGGGTACAGACTTGTTCTTCTTAAATAAAAAAATAAACAGCTTAATGGCAGCACTGAATTCATTGCTGGTGCCGCACAGGCCCAGACTCGATCCCACATTTAACCTTTCGTACAAAGCATCCAGTGTCTCATCCCTGCTGATAGGACTAATCCACAGATTACAGCAGTGATTACACTGCTCGGAGTTCATTTACAAGATTATGGCAGGACCAGCAGGTATAGCTAGACAAAACCATTTCTAATCACAAACAATTCAACCATTTCAGCAAGCATTCCTTGACAAAAGCATCTATCAGTCGGACCAAAAAAAACACATTGACGTCCCTTTATTGAGCGCGTTGTAACATCAGTGTCGGGCATTTCAAGGAGTCGATTTAATGACCTGATGTTTTGATTTCTGAAGGTGAGGGGTGTGGACGCCCAGGAAGGGAACACATTCCCTGTCCTTCTGACGTGGCACTAATCCTGTATCCACGTTCCGAGGCCTTCAGGTGCACGTTTAAGATGGTGTGGCGTGATTAACAAAACAACAACCCAAGGAGTCTGTGTTCTGGTCAAAGCGTCACAAACAAAGACAGCTTGATTTGTCCCCAGAAGGTTCTGGGTTCAAATCCTGCTCCGGGAACCCCAGCATAAATCCGGGCAGATGTTCCCAGTGCCAGGACTGAGGGCAGGGGAGGAGGGGGGAAGGGGAAGAGCTGCATTGTCAGCGGTGCCTTATGCCTTATTTCAGGTGACATGTCAAGTTAAGGTCCTGTCAGGCGATAAAAGGCCCCCCACTTTGAAAGAGGAGGAAGGGAATTCTACCCGGTCTAGACATCAGTAAAACGAAAGGTTTGTGAACATAAACACTCAACTCATCCTCCATTTGAAGGCAGGACTGAGACACAGCTCAAAGATTTTGGGTGGGGCAAATAGACAGGTCCTGAACGTACCCCAACAGGAACCGGGGATCGATATAAGCTCTTTGAATGTGGAGCAGATTTGACGGACTGAATGGCCTAGTTCCTCTCCTACACCTTTGTGGCTTATAATCCTCAGTGGGAATGTCAGCCAAACTGACCGAGGAGGTGCCCGGCTGCTGTCGAATCCTACTTCAGGACAAACCAGGGCAGGGGGAATAAAATCCTGCAGCCTGCCTTGCATTGCCAAATGTGTGCATTAATACAAAGGGTTGCTTGGACACATCAAGTCCCTGGTGTTGTAAATACTGCCAGGCCTCATCAATCACTGTCTGCCACTGAAGCCCACTGAGCAGCTAAGGAAAGCTAACAGCCAAGTGCTACTGTATCCTGAGATCAGTCAGTGTATATTACAGCTACTGGAGCTCAGCAGCATTCCCCAAGGAGTCAGCCTGGTGCCAATCTCTTCGCCCCTCCATCTTCCTTCCACCACTGACACCCCCCCCCCCCCCACCCCCCCTTTCCCCATCACACCCCCACAGCTCCTTTTGTGCATGGGCTTGTATCTGCTGAACCTTTCAATATAAACAGTTCCAAGGTCATTAATCCAATCCACCACCACCCCACCAGCCCCACACTCCCAGCTCCCTCCCCCCAGCTGTCTCAGTTCAAGTGACTGACAGAATGTGAAGGAGCCCGTAATGGAGCCAAATCCATCATGAATCATTAACATTGCAGTGGCCCTCAGCTTCCAGGGAATGCCATAGATCCATCATTTCCAAATGAAGAAAAATGGGATGTACATTTAAACAATCCCGTGGGCTGGTGCACACGCTGAGCTCTGAATCGTTGACGCACTCTGGCCGTGCTTGCTTGGTTTCAGCCTGCAAGCAGTGCACCAGGGTCGAGAGACTTCATAATGTGAAGAGATGTGAGAAGGTTGGGGTGGGGAGAGGGATGTTCAAAATCATGAAGGGCTTGATCAAGTAAATAAAGAGAAATCATTTCCCTACTGGGAGAGGGTCAGTCAGCAGTGGACAGAGTTTCAAGGTAATTGGCAGGCAGCTGGCTGTGAAGTGAGGAGAGTTTGTACTTTTACACACACACACACTTCATGCAAACAGAGATCTGTGCACAGATACAGAGACAGGCACACTCACATGCAGAGGAGATTCGACGTTTCGGGCATAAGCCTGATGAAGGGCTTATGCCCGAAACGTCGAATTTCCTATTCCTGGGATGCTGCCTGACCTGCTGTGCTTTAACCAGCAACACATTTTCAACCACACTCACATGCACCCAGTACATATATACACAGACATACACACAGGCACACTCACAGACATGCAACAGAAGCATATACACAGAAATACATGCAGACACACACTGATACAAACAGACTGACATACACACGTACACATTGCAGAATAAGATCCTACGCTTTTTGCCACAGCCTCATCCTTTATCCCTGACGTTACAGACAGCCTCCCTGTCAACTTTCCAGATCCAGTGTGATGTTTTGTTCTGAGCAAACATCGGCCAGCAGCATAAATCCCATACAGGGAAATGCTGCTCCGCTAAAGTAGGGTTGGAGGAGATTTAAGTACAGCATAAACACTAGCAAAATAGTCCATCTGGCCTCCATTGGTTATACCACAATGTTAATAATCCAGAGACTCACGACCAGGGGGCATGTCTTTGAATCCCACCAGGAAAGGGCAGCATGGTGGCTCAGTGGTTAGCACCGCAGCCTCACAGCGCCAGGGACCTGGGTTTGATTCCAGCCTTGGGTGACTGTCTGTGTGGAGTTTGCAAATTCTCCCTGTGCCTGCATGGGTTTCCTCCAGGTGCTCCGGTATCCTCCCACAGTCCAAAGATGTGTGGGTTAGGTGGATTGGCCATGGGAATCCATTGGCCATGGGGGGGGCCTAGGTGTGTTACTCTTTGGAGGGTTGGTGGTAACTCAATGGACTGAATGGCCTCCATCTGCACTGGGAAGGATTCTATGAATCCAGCCAGCTGGTGGAATTTAAATTCAATGAATAAATCTGGAATATAAAACTCATCTCATTGATGGGGGCCATGACAACCATCTCTGCTAACTTCTTTATGGAAGGAAGTCTGCCATTTTTATCAGATCTGGCCAACATGTGACTCTCGACGCAAAGCAACATGGTTAACACTGAAATTACCCAGCAACCCACACAGTGTAAGGGCAATACAGGGGGCGGAGTGGGGCGGGGGGCCTTGGCAGAGATGAATAAGACTATTTTTAAGGCTATCCTGCTGGCCGATGTTTGCAAGGAGATTGAACAAACTCATTTCATTTCACACTAAATCTGGCAAGTTGACAGGGAGGCAATTGCCTCGTGCTTTTATTGCTGGACTATTAACCCAGAGATCCAGGTAACGTTCTGAGGGCCTGGGTTCGAATCCAGTCATGGTAGATGGCGGATTCAAATTTGAATTTAATAAAAATCTGAAATCAAAAGGCTAATAATGATCATGAAAATACTTTCAATTGTTGGAAAAATCTCATCTGGTTCACAAATGTCCTTTAGGGAAGGAAACTGTCATCTTCACTTGGTTTGGCCTACATGTGA
Source organism: Hemiscyllium ocellatum (assembly GCF_020745735.1). Lineage (NCBI taxonomy): Eukaryota > Metazoa > Chordata > Chondrichthyes > Orectolobiformes > Hemiscylliidae > Hemiscyllium > Hemiscyllium ocellatum. Next base: position 27,594,415 of record NC_083442.1, on the reverse strand, counting down.
CTCCAGACCCACAGCAATGGAGTTGACTCTTAACTGCCCTCTGGGTAATTAGAGATGGGCAATACGTGCTGACCTAACCAGAGATGCCTCATCCCATAAATGAATAAAGAAAAAGTCACTGACTGTGTGGAGTTTGCACATTCTCCCCGTGTTTGCGTGGGTTTCCTCTGGGTGCTCCGGTTTCCTCCCACAGTCCAAAGATGTGTAGGTTAGGTGAATTGGCCATGATAAATTGCCCATGGTGTCAGGTGCATTAGTGGGAGGTAAATGGGTCTGGGTTGGCTATTCTTCGGTGTGGACTGGTCGGGCCGAAGGGATTCACCACACTGTAGGGAATCTAATCTAATCTATATAAAAAAAATGACTTCAGCTGCTTTTCAATCCAGTTCTTTAAAGGGAAAGGTCCAGGGGTCCATCTACTGTGTCACCAAGAGGGTGGGAGAATCACAACCTCCGCCCTGCTCTTCTAGAACCCATTAAGATAGTTTTCTATCAAGATTATTTTCAGTACATAAAACTTATTTGGCACTCTGCAATCCATGCCCCATTATTGGTACCACAGGGTGGAAATTAGCCTCCAATTGACCACTATACCATCATTGAGATTTTAGTGACAGTCAGTCAGGAATCCTCATTCCTGATGAAGAGCTCATGGTCGAAATGTCGACCCTCTGCCTGGCCCGCTGTGCTGTTCCAGTGCCACACTTTTCAACTCTGATCTCCAGCATCTGCAGTCCTCACTTTCACCTACTATACCATCCACCTAGTACCCAATCCCATCCACTTCAGTAGACTGTGAATGCTGAGTAGACTGTAGAATTCAAGACCCACTTAAATCTGGGTTGGGGGAAGAGTAGGAAGAGCGAAAACAAAGTGTAGTTGGGATTTAGCTGAGCGGTCAACAAGGCCCAGGCTAGTTTGAGGAGGAACCGAGGTAGGAGAAGCGATTAGTAATGAAGGTGGACATCAAGAAGATCAGTGTCTCTGGGGGGGCAGGAGCAAAGCTCAGACTCACCTCTCTTCTGCATGAAAACAAACAGATCATCCAGGAATTCCTTCCGTTTGGGGTCACTGTCCAGTTCGTAGAGCTGTCAAAGGACACAGAAAAGGGAAGCATTCAAAGAGAGACCAGAACAGAACCGAATTATCACTGTTTTTCTGAACAGAATATAATTCAATCTATCACAAACAAACTTCCCTGTATTTTCCATTTCCAGACATTCTTTGCACTTGGCTCCATGACAATTTATTCTCACGTGTGAGGTCACATTCGTGATTTGGATGAGTACACTAAAATCCCATCTGCTATCGAAGTAATGTGGAATAAAGGAGTTGGGCTAGGGATTATTGCTATCTGTAATTTAACATAGCGTCATAGAGATGGAAACAGACCCTTTAGTCCAAACCGTCCATGGTGACCAGATATCCCAACCCAATCTAGTCCCACCTGCCAGCACCCGGCCCTTACCCCTCCAAACCCTTCCTATTCACATACTCATTCAAATGCCTCTTAAATGTTGCAATTGTACCAGCCTCCACCACTTCCTCTGGCAGGTCATTCCATACACGTACCATCCTCTGTGTGAAAAAGTTGCCCCTTAGGTCTCTTTTATATCTTTCCCCTCTCACCCTAAACCTATGCCCTCTAGATCTGGACTCCCCGACCCCAGAGAAAAGACTTTGTCTGTTATCCTATCCCTCATAATTTTGTAAACCTCTATAAAGGTCACCCCTCAGCCTCCGACGCTCCAGGGAAAACAGCCCCTGCCTGTTCAGCCTCTCCCTATAGCTCAAATTCTCCAACCCTGGCAACATCCTTGTAAATCTTTTCTGAACTCTTTCAAGTTTCACAACATCTTTCCAATAGGAAGGAGACCAGAATTGCACACAATATTCAAACAGTGGTCTAACCAATGTCCTGTACAGCCGCAACATGACCTCCCAACTCCTGTACTCAATACTCTGATCGATAAAAGAAAGCATACCAAATGTTTGATCTGACCGAGGTGGGGTTTGATGTGAATTCAAGAATGATTACGGGACAGAGTGACCTTTTGGACATTGCATGAGCATAACAGATAGTTAAAGATTGATGCCACTCAGTCATGTGTCATGCCCTCACTGCCAGAGTCTTGGTGCCCAGTGAGTGGCACTCCAATAATTCAATTGTGAGGAGGTAGGGTTAGGAGATGGCAGGGAAGGGTGAAGAGTTAGCGATAACCAAATACCTAGGAAATTAGTAGGTGGAGATGAAAGGATGGTCGCCAGAATAATCTGAGCTCTCGTTCCAGCCAGTAATGGCTGTCACCCAGCCAGGATCACATTCTCCTCAGGACTAGAGGCAAGGTTGACTTTCAACACCTGTTTCAAATGCCACAATAATTTTGTGGTTTTTCTCTGAACCAATCACAAGTTACTGTTTTACGCTTCCTGTCTTCCGTCTTCACCTCTTTCCCATTCTCCGCAACGGTCTTCCCCCCCCCAGGCATGAGCAATAGGCAAGGGAGCTGGCTCTTCAGCCTCAAATCTTACTCAATGCATCTCTGAACAGCCCTTAAGACCAACCAGGAATAACTGTCCCGTTTTATAATCCTCGCGTTGTCATACCCTTATGCTCAGTGGTAACTCAGAATGAGCAATATGAGGTCTCATGGTACAGTGGGTAGGGACATAGGAATGAGAGCAGGCCATTCAGCCCACAAGTATGCCCCGCCATTTAATGTGACCACAGCTGAGAGAACACTTCAATGTCTTTGAACAACCCGGCCCCTATGCCATTGATAGTCAGAAATCTACCAATCTCTATCTTAAACATACTCAAAGACTGAGCTTCCATAGACTTCTATGAGAGAGAGTTCACAAACCTTCTTGACTAAAAATATTTCTCCTCATTCCGGACCTAACTGACAACCCCCCTTACAATTCTGGATGATGTCTGCTGGATCAGCCAACCACAAAACCACCTTCCTTGCATCTACTGCTTCGAGTATTTCATAAATTTCAATGAGATCATTTCTCATTCTTCAAAACTCTTGAGACTATCGGCTCAGTCTACCCAATCTCTCTTCATCAGACAGCGCCCCAACCCCCTCTGGGACCAATAACCATAGACTCCCTACAGTGTGGAAGCAGACCATTCAGCCCATCAAGTCTACACCGGCCCTCTGAAGAACATCCCACCCCAAATCCACACCCCTATCCCATTCCAGAAAGCCTGCATGCCCCATGGTTAATCCACCCAGCCTGCGCATCCCTGAACACTTTGGGCAATTTAGCGCAGCTGTTCCACCCTAACCAGCACATCTTTGGACTATGTGAGGAAACCGGAGCACCCAGAGGAAACCCACACAGACACAGGGGTGAATGTGCAAACTCCACACAGCCAGTCGCGCGAGGCTGGAATCAAACCCTGGCGCTGTGAGGTTGCAGTGCTAACCACTGAGCCACCGTAGTCGGGTCTGATGAATGTTTGTTGCACTCGCTCAATTGCAATAACACTTTACCCAAGATGAGGAGACCCAAAACTGCACCCAGTCCCTATCTCTGAGCCAGAATCGCTGGATGCAAGTCCCACTCTGGGGCCTGATGGTCAAGGGAGATATGCACGTACGTGATCTTTACACATCGTCCCAAGGTGCCTATGGCAAGCAGGAAGAGTGGTGAGGGGGTCCTGCTCAGCCTGAACCATATGGTAGCAGAGACACAACACCATCTCCATGTTTAACCACAGGTTCTTTCAGAGATTTTAACTCAATGGCAAAGGGACCTTCAATGCTCTCGGGCAGAGGTGGGGAACCTCTTCATGCTGGAAGGCCGCATTATGTTAGTTGTAATCTAATAAAGCCGCATCTAAGAAACGTCAATTATATATTCTTCAAAATTCACATTTTTTTAATTATGGCGGTCAGTCTGTGAGGTTTATTTCGTTGAATTTTCTTTTACTCGCTGGTATTTTAAATACATTCATTTTAAGATTAAAATAAAAATAATAAAGGATGACAAAAACATACTAATAAAAAATAAAAGATTTGCTCTGTAAAATTTGGATTCATTCAAAAGGCCACACACAATGGCCTAGAAGGTTGCAGGTTCCCCAGCCCTGCTCTAGGGACTGCCAGAAGTATATAAGGACTGGTGAGACACGGGGTGGGGGGGGGAGAGGAGGCAAAACAGCCACGCAGAATGGCCAGTGAGTAACAACACAAGTTGCAGACTTGATGCAACCTCTCAGTCAACTGTCCAGTTCTGCTTAACTCTGCCAGGAAGGAGAATTACGAAAGCCCACGACTATGGAGCGAGGTCTCACTTATACAAACACTGTGTTGACCAGACTTCAGATCCAAGTGGTCAGATCGGAGGATGACTGGTTACTCGGTCAGAGGGGTTTTGTAGTTGGTATTTGTCCGCTTCCCACACAGAGGTGTTTCAAAGGGGTCATCAACTGCTGGCAAATGGGCAGAGCGTAGGAAACACAGAGTCAGGATTAGGATAAAGGAATTTGACCCAAGCTCTTTAAAAGACCCAACTTTGGGGTGCAGATGATCACTGACCAGGAGTGGACGGAACCCACCAGATGGGGAGCCAAGATAAAAGCTAATGGGAAGACTGTAACCAGAAGGAAACAAACCATGGAGAAATCGCAGAGTTGATGTCATGCTTGAGTTTTCAACTGAACAGGAACATATGGAGGGGGTGGGGGTAAAGGTCTGCACTGCCTGGGGAATGGGGATTGTGGAGGGAGGGTAGGGGTGGGTGGGTGAACTTTACAACATTCACAAAGCATACCGATGAGCATTTGAAATGTCAAAACCTTCAAGGTTATGGGCGAAACGCTGGACAGTGGGATTAGTGCAGGTGCAGACTCAAGGGGCAGAAGGGACTCTTCTGGGCTGTACGACTCCAGGAAATACTGTTGGTGGAAGAGGAGAAGGGGACAAATTTGAAGGGGAATGGGGCAAATAGGAGGAAGAATCGGTATGAGTTACTGCAGAAAGAAGGCAGGAGACTGTCGGGTGATGTCACCACACGACAAAAGGCAGAATGGTGGCTCAGTGGTTAGCACTGCTGCCTTACAGCGCCAGGGACCCGGGATTGATGCCAGCCTCGAGCGTCTGTCTGTGTGGAGTTTGCACATTCTCTCCATGTCTGCGTGGGTTTCATCCGGTTTCCTCCCACAGTCCAAAGGTATGCAGATTAAGTGGAATGGCCACGCTAAGTTGCCCCATCGTGTCCAGGGATGTATAGGCTAGGTGGGTTAGCCATGGGAAATGCAGGGGTTAGGTTGGGATCTGGGTTTGGGTGGGATGCTCTTCGGCAGATTGGTACAGACTCAAATGGACCGAATGGCTTCTTTCCATACTGTAGGGATTCAATGATTTCATGCTGCTGTGCGTGTGTCAACAAGTATGGCAGATTTTCTCCCCCAAAGGACTTTGGTAATGAACCCAATGAGTTCTTTTTTATAACAAACGACAGTGGTTCCCATTAGGTTAACTTTTTATTGCGGGTTTTACTCAATTCAATGTTCATGATCAGCCAAAATGGTATGTTAGGGACCAGACCAGCCCCCTCCAAATATATGAAGACAATAGCCCATACCCGAACACTTTGTTTTTTAAAGGCAAGTCTGAGATATTGCATCGTGGATGCAATTCGATTGGTCAAACTATCAGTCAAAGCAAAACATACTTTATTCCTACACTATAGTTAAAATACAACAAAAGAAAGAAGAAATTGGAATAACTTTATTGGAAAACTTAAACAGAATAAAAGATTACTAAACAGTAGCTGTTCCAACATAGTAACATCCTATAAACACATCCTTGGCAAAGGCAATTTCAGGAAAATAGATTGTCCCATAGGCAATTCTCCAGTCCAGGAAGAAAAAATATTGAGAGAAAACTGAAGAATAACAGGGAGAGATGTACTGCGGCCTCCTAATGCAGTTTCAAGACCCCATTGACTGCGATTGAAAAATGGGAACTAAAAATTCAGGCTCTGGGGGAGATTGACCCCGCCTGTTCAAGCTGCTTCTATTGTTCAACTCTTTAAAAAAAACAAGCTGTTTACTTTATTATATTCAAACAGACAACTCAGTACCAGAGTCTTAAAACCTCTCTTCAAGAAGAAAACTAGGACAAAATACACTTTTTAAAGGCATAGAATCATCACAGGAATCTGAAGCCATATCCCTAGCACATTAGCCTGGGTTAGAGATCACTGATCAAGTGATAACATCATTACACCAGGGCCTCCTCCAGGTGAGGTCAATAGCAACGATATATTTTGAGGAAAAACATGAGACAGTAAGAGGAACATGTTGACAGAGTGAGGTGAAGAGGTGTGGAGGGGGCTTGTGTGAAATAAAGACGCTGGCATGGACCAGTTGGGCCGAACAGCCTGCTGTAAATATTCTTTAATGGGTTTCCGCTCATCGGAAATCAATGCTGGGATGAGATGAACCAGCCCACCCGCCAGAGAGAAAGGAAACAAGAGAAAACGTCCGACCTTTGCGAAGTCTTTGGCAGCCTCTCTTGCTCGTCCACCATCAGCATCGTCATTCCAAGCCAGACTCCCATTCTGAACATAAAAAAAGGGAAAGAGTAAGAGGTAAAGATGGAGAGAAAAAAAGAGAAGACAGTCCTAGGTAACTCTGACCTGGAATGTGCACTGATAGCTGAGGCTACAGTGGAAGGCCCTCGTGCTCCCATCCCTTATCTCGCAATCAACTCAGTGGTTTGCGTTTTCTGTGCTCCCTCTTTTAGTTAATTCATGGCATAGATTTCAAAAATATGAGGTCATGCACTTTGGCTAGAAAAGGAACGGAGTATTATTTAAATGGAGAAAGACTGCAGAATGCTATGGAACAGAGGGACTTGGGACTCCACACCCACCAATCACCTAGCATCCAAGTTCAGGCAGTAATAGAATTAGCACTGTTGCCTCACAGCACCTGAGACCCGGGTTCAATTCCCGACTCAGGTGACTGTGTGGAGTTTGCATGTTCTCCCCGTGTCAGCGTGGGTTTCCTCCGGGTGCTCTGGTTTCCTCCCACAGTCCAAAGATGTGCGGGTCAGGTGAATTGGCCATGCTATATTGCCCGTAGTGTTAGGTAAGGGGTAGATTTATGGGTATGGGTGGGTTGCGCTTCGGCGGGTCGGTGTGGACTTGTTGGGCCGAAGGGCCTGTTTCCACACTGTAAGTAATCTAATCTAATCTATAGTGTGAAGGAAGGTCATTCAACCCATCGAGTTCACACTGACCTTGCAAAGCGCATCCCGCCCAGACCGATCCCTGTAATTGGGGTGGCTCAGTGGTTAGCACTGCTGCCTCACAGCACCAGGGTCCCAGGTTTGATTCCAGCCTCAGATGACTGTCTGTGTGGAGTTTGCACATTCTCCCAGTGTCTACGTGGATTTCCTCCCGCAGTCCAAAGATGTGCAGGTCAGGTGAATTGGCCATGGTAAATTGCTCATAGTGTTAGGTGCATTAGGCTGAGGGAAATGGGTCTGGGTGGGTTACTCTTCGGAGGGTCGTCAAAGGGCCTGTTTCCACACTGTAGGGAATCTAATCTAATTCTGCACTTGTTATGGCCAATCCACCTAGTCTGCACATCCCTGGACACTATGGGAAATTTAGCATGGGCAATCCACCCTAACCTGCACACCTTTGTGACTGTGGGAGGAAACTGGAGCTGTCGGAGGAAACCCATGCAGACACGGGGAGAATGTGCAAACTCCACACAGAGAGTCGCCCGAGGCTGGAATCGAACCCAGGTCCCTGGCGCTGTGAGACAGCAGTGCTAACCACTGAGCCATCATGCCACCCAGCCATTATAATAGAGAAGGCAAATGGTAAGGCAAAGAGATTGAAGTATAAAAGCAAGGAGGCTTTGCTAAAACTATACAAGGCAGTAGTCAGACCACAGTGAAAATAGTGAGAGCAGTTTTGGGTCCTTTATCCAAGGAAAGCTATATTGGCATTGGAGGCAGTCCAGAGAAGCGTCACTAGGCTCATACCAGGCATACAGGAACTGCCTTATGAGGAGAGGTAAAGTCGATTGGCCCTGTAATCTTTGTTATTTAGAAGAGTGAGAGGCATCCTTATTAAAACATAGAAGATTCTTAAGGCACTTGACAGGGTACATCCAAAAAGGTCATTTCCCGATGTGGGATAGTCTGGGACCAGAGGGCATCATCTCAGACTGAGGGGTCACACATGAAGACAAAAATGAGGGCTTTCTTCTTTTTGAGGATAATGTATCTGTAGAATTCTTTACTGCAGAGGGCTGTCCAGGCAGAGCCATTAAGGATATCCGGAGACAGATTTTGAATCACTAAAGGAATCAAGGTTCAGAGAGAAAAAGCAGGGAAGTGGAGCCGAGGATTGTCAGATGAGCTAGGTCTTCAGTGAACGGTGCAGCTTCCCAGTGGGGTTAATGGCTTATTTCCGTTCCTACATCGAATGAGCCTTTCCTCTCCTGAAACTGCTGACTCCTTGCTGAAATACTGCCAGACCGATTCCTGGGATGGCAGGACTGACATATGAGGAAAGACTGGGTCAACTGGACATGTACTCACTGGGATTTAGAAGAGTAAGGTGCGATCTCATAGAAACATATAAAATCCTGCTGGGACTGGACAGGCTAGATGTGGGAAGCATGTTCCCGATGTTGGCCAAGTCCAGAACTAGGGGGTCACAGTCTTAAGAATAAGGGGTAAGCCATTCAGGACTGAGATGAGGAAGAATTCCTTCACTCAGAGTTGTGAACCTGTGGAACTCTCTCCCACAGGAAGCTGTTGGGACCAGTTTGTTAGATATATCCAAGAGGGAGCTGGATGTAACCCTTGGGGATCAAGGAGTATAGAGCAAGAAAGGGGTACAAGATTGCATGATGAGCCTTGATGATACAGAATGGGGGTGCAGGCTAAACGGCCTACCCTTGTCTATGTTTCTGCGCTAAGTGCTTACACAAAGGTAACGGTTGTAGTTTTTCATGCAATTGGTCCACCAGCACCAGTTATAAAGGCACTGGGTGGGTGGGGTGGGGGGGAAACATGCAACATGTGCTGACTTCTCTCGTGACGCCGTCTCTTGCAAACGACCAGAGAAATGGCAATTTACAGAGTTCCAGTTCTGTGCATGACAAGGGTCCCCTCAGCTGTGTTCAGCGTTTCATGTTGATGTGCAAAACTAAAAGGAGGCTGAAAAATGCCTGTCATCATGGGAACCCGCACGGGGTTGGGGTGAGGAGGAAGATGTGGAGGGGATGGAGAAGACTGGGATTGGGTGAGCATAGAAAGAGGAGACAAAATAGTTTCAAACTTGTCAACAATGAAATACTCAGCTAGCTGAGGGCCAGAACAACTTGAAATCACTGCAGTAGAAAACTCTTTGAAATTGAATGAGGAGTAAGATCAGGAGCTTCTGTTCGGGGGGAGAATGTAACGGATCCTATTGCAATCAATACTGCCAATGGTTAAATTTAAATTCAAGGTACACTGCCTTGTTAAAATATTCCAGCTGTGTGCATATGCTATGGAAACGCATCAGCTGTGACCCCAACTGCCTGAGGAAGGTGTGCTGAGGGTGGTAGCTCTTTTTTCATGTTGAAGCCAATTATCTGTCAATTAATTTGGAAAAATACTTTTGTTGCAAACTTATGCATGTTATCTCATGTCAATTGAATATACTCTGGGATCCAGGAGGCTAATGCTTTCTCAGTGCATTTATAGCATCCCTACAACGTGGAAGCAGGCCACTCGGCCCATCGGGTCCACACGAACTCTCTGAAGAGCCTTCTGACAAGACCTACCCTCCTATCCCTGTCATTCCCATGGCTTAAACCACCCAGCCTGCACATCCCTGGTCACTATGGTCAGTCCACCTAACCTACACACCTTTGGACTGTGGGAGGAAACCGGAGCACCCGGAGGAAACCCACACAGACACAGAGAGAATGTGCAAACTACACACAGACAAGTCACTCGAGGCTGGAATCAAACTATCACTGTTGAGGCAGCAGTGCTAACCACTGAGTCACCGTGCTGTCTGTGTGGCAGCTTCGAGTTTGATGGACTGCTGATAATTGAGGACACTGATGAATTCTGCCAAACTTGTTTTGAAGGAGTCCAAATTCTCCTTATGACAACTCAAAGACAGACAGCATATGAGACAGTTTCGCCTAATCAATGAGTTAGAGAGTTGAAAAGAGTACCCTAAAATCCAAAAGGTAGCCCAAGAAAATGATAAAGCTTCCCTCGAGAACACGCAGGAGCCCTTGGGAAAAAGAAACAAAGAAGCAGAACTGCTCGCATGATGGGAACAACCAAGCTGTATGCAATTGTCTGACAAAGTTGTGGCTATAAAGGGTCATTCAGAAATTGAGCTTTCAAATAGGCTTTACAAAAAAAAACAGATAAAGAGGATAAAAGTAAAGAGGTTTGGCTGAACCTATAGACTCCACCGTAACTATGGTACCAGAAGTTGTGGAAAGTTTATAGAAGGCTCAGAAAATGTTTACAAGGGTGACTGTAGGGATAAGGATTTACAAAGAACTTTTGGATAGCTCTCCCAAGAGCTGTGAAAGCAGAGGTGATTTGATGCATAAAGTGATGAAGGATGGAGACAGAATAAATGGAAATGTCTTCAAATGGCTAAAGAATGAATAACCAGGTGTTCCAGATTTAACACCATGTTGGCAAAAGAACTTGAGGTGGAAAAGGAGAACCACAAGTGTGTGGAGGATTGATATTGAGGTGGACACAAATTCAAATTAATGTTCAAAAGGAAATCGGGTAAACATTTGGAGAGAAAAAGGGAAAGGACGTGTTGGGGTGTTGGGGGGGGGAAATAAAAATCGATGATGGGGGGGGGAATTGATGGTAGGGGTTGAGAGTGTGGCGCTGGAAAAGCACAGCAGGTTAGGCAGCATCCGAGGAGCAGAAGGATCAACTTTTCCAGAATAGGCTCTTCATCAGGAATGAGGCTGGGAGCCTCGGGGGTGGAGAGATAAATGGGAGGGGGGAATGGGGCTGGGGGGGTGGGGGGAAAGGTAGCTGGGTATGCACCAATCTTCAGTATCTGTGGTCCTTACTTTCACCCAGCGGAATCGATGATAGGGTTGACTGGATTTCTCTTCATAAGAACTGGCTTCATACTCGATGGGCTGAATGACCTCCATGTGGCACTGAATGTGGCATGATTCAGTTCTGTTGGTCCCAAACTCCACCGTGTTGGCGCTCAACTGTCAAGTGTTAAAAGGCGATGAGGGATGTGAAGGCAAGAGGAAACGGGGAAGCATCATGGCCCATGCTTTCTCTCTCTGGTTTTCCCCAACCGTTGCCAAACGTTATGGCACATTTCACTTCACCCACCTGCCTATTAGCACTGCTACTTCATGGCGTCAGGAACTTGGGTTCGATTCCACCCTCGGGCAGCTGTCTGTGCAGAGTTTGCACATTCTCCCAGTGTCTGCGTGGGTTTCCTCCGGGTGCTCCGGTTTCCTCCCATAATCCAAAGATGTGCAGCTTAGGGTGGATTGGCCACGGGAAATGCAGGGTTACATGGACAGGGTAGGAGGTGCTGGGTTTGAATGGAATGCTCTTTGGAGAATCAGTGCACACACAATGGGCCAAATGGCCTCTCTCTGCACTGCAGGGATTCTGTGATTCACTGCTTCTTTTGAATGAAGGCCACACCTATTGCTTAAGTAATAAAAACCCCAGGGTTGATAAATGGGACAGAATGTTTCACCTCCAGTGTTTCTTCCAGTGTCGGCCAAAACCATGGGCCTTTTGAGGGCAAAATGGAATGTAACCCTTTAATATTTAACGTCACATTAATAGTGGGTGTTCTTATACTTGTCTACTCGAGAAATTTCGATTGATTCGATTTTAATGTCAGCGAAAGGTTCATGTGCTTTGTGGAGATTACAGCCTGGAGATCACACAGTGTGTGACATTATCATCCAGTCACTCACACATTGAGTCAAATTCCTTGGCCCGCTGTTTAAATAGGGGCACTAATCCATCAGGTTACATGCTCTGTGTCTGGGTGATGATATCAGTGTTAATGCTCCATTAACATGAGAGGACCAAGGATTTATGTTACAGAAACGTTCAGTGCTTATATATCACAGTGTGTAAGTTCCAGTCAGGATGAGATCAGCCCTCTTATTCAGTTATATTTGATTTTTTATTTAAACGTTTGACAAATTCTTCTCATTTCTTTGTACGTTTATACATCAAGTCGGTTTGTGCTGCATACTCCCGTACTTGGCATTATTTAGCTTATGGTATCACCATCACTTGGGTGAGTCCTGGCACTGTGTCCACATGTGGGTGTTACCCACTGTGGGATCAAGGTGGCAATCCCCTACCTTGTGGCTAAGTAAGAGGTTACCACCAGGAAAATCCTCTCCACTCTGAATCTCAAAGAGACTTTGACTCACCTGCCAATACTCAGATACAGGTCAAGTTTATCTTAGAATCCCTACAGCATGGAAGGAGGCCATTCAGTCCATCGAGTCCACACTGTCCTTCCAAAGTGCATCCCACTCAGACCCATCCTCCTATTCCTGAGACTCTGCATTTCCCATGGCTAATCCACTTAGGCCGCACATCCTTGGACACGATCAATTTAACATGGCCAATCTACCCAAGTTGTGAAATTGGGGGAGGAGACCGGAGCACCCAGAGGAAACCCACACAGGCATGGGGTAAATGTAAAAACTCCACACAGACACAGAGGGTCTGCTCAACTTTTAACACTCATTCCCCCAATTTTTTTGAATTTTTGAGTAGAATTCATTTTTGAAATGACTTCATTTATGATTGAATTGACATTTATCATGGATCAACAATTGAACTGGACTTGTCACATTAACACAGAGCTTCAACAGCAGGTCAGATGCTGGGAATCCGACAGCGAGCAAATCACTTGTTTGATAATGCACCCACAAAAGCCTGTCCACCATCTACAAGGCCCAAGTCAGGAGGGCGATGGAATGCTCCTGACTTGCCTGGATGGGGGCAGCTCCAACAACACATAAGCAGCTTGACACCATCCAGGACAAAGCAGTCCACTTGATTGGCACCACATCCACCCCCTCCACCACTGATGCAGTGGTGCGTACGGTCTACAAGATGCACTGCAGAAATTAACCAAAGATCCTCAGACAGCACCTTCTAAACCCACAGCCACTTCCATCTAGAAGGACAAATACAGCAGCAATGGGAATCCCACCCTCTGCAGGTTCCCCTTCGGGCCACTCACCATCCTGCCTTGAAAATACATCATCATTCCTTCACTATCACTGGGTCAAAATCCAGACATTGCCCTTCCTCAGGGCATTGTGGGTCAACCTTCAGCCCATGGACTGCAGCGGTTCAGGAAGGCAACACAAGGATAACTAGGGACGGGTAATAAATGCTGAGCAGCCAGTGACAGCCACATCCCACAAGTGAATAAAAAAAACCCAGCAAGGATCAGGGACAATCTCAGGGGCATCACAGCCGTACAGAGATCCTGTGGGCACAGTATACCTGTAGACTAGAGCCTACGGCAGAACGGGAGGGGAATCCTTCACATCTGATTAGGTTAATCTCATCAGAATCACAACACATGAACCACAATCCCATCAGTTGGCCTCTAAGGCAGTACAAAACCCGAATCTCTACCCCATTTCCCTTCACAACTGGCTCAATCAGAGCTGGTGGCGCAGCAGCAACTGATATCTTTATATCAAATGGTTTGGTGCCACACAATGAGGGCTAGGCTCAAGGTAGACTGTTCAATAAGAAAGAGGAGCGGTAGACCATTCAGCCCCTCAGGCCTGTCCCACCATTCAACAAAATTAAGTCTGACCCACCTCAGACCTCAATTCCTCTCTCATGCCACCCACAACCCTTTTCTAACTCGAACGTATCTACCTCCACCTTAAAATATTCAGAGACCCTGGCTCCACCACCTTCTTAGGCACAGGATTCCTATGGGATTTAACCGTCCAGGAGAAACAATTCCCCTCGTCTCTGTCCTAATGAATTGGAGACCAGGGAAGAGTCTCCTGCTCTTCATCAAAGTGCACTGTGGGATGTTTCACATCGATCTGAGCAAGCCTCCAGTTAATGCCATTCTCGAAAGATGTCGCAGCATCCCCTCAGTCATTGAAATGTAGAAAATAGGAGCAGGCCCTTCGAGCCTGCTCCACCATTCAATATGATCGTGGCTGATCATCCAACTCAATAGCCTGTTCCTACCTCTCTCTCACTGTCTTTAATCCCTTAAGCCCCCATGTACTCCTTCCTGAAATCACACAATGTTTTGGCCTTGATTGCTTTCTGCTGAAGATTTTTCTTCTATTGATTGTGACTTTTCACTCAGTGAGTAATTCGTGTGTGGAATCCACTACCTGGAATTGTGGTGGAGGCAGGTTCAATCGAGGCATTTAAGAGGGACACTGGATGACAATTTGGATACAAATGATGAGCAGGGATATGGGGAAAAGATGGGAGATTAGCACCAGGTGAGAGAACCAGTGCTGGCACTGGGTCAAATGGCCTCCTCTGTGCCCATAAGCATTCTGGGATTTGGTGAAAGGTCATTACAGTTTAAAACAATTAATGATTGTTTCATGAACACCATTGGCAAAACTAACATTCAATTCCAGGTTTTATAAACCAAATTTAAACTCCCCCAGCAGCTGTGGTAGGATTTGAACCCTTTCCTCTCTGGACTTTGCCTTTATAATTACTAATCCAGAAAGGTTACCACCACGCCACCTTATCTAACCCTCCATGATTGCAAACACCTCCATCAAATGGCCTCTTAGCCTTCTCTGTTTATGTTTTGCTTCCTCTTCATCGCTAAGCTGAGGGAGATGGGGCTAGGGTAGGGACAGTGCGGGGAAAGACTAAACTAATCGTTGACATGACTCGTTGGCAGCAAGTCAGAAGCAGTTCAGTCGACAGTGAATTCACTCCGAGGAGGCAGCTTTATTCCATCAAATTAAACCAAACAAGCGTTAAGCCAGTCTCGGCGGTACCTATTTCCACAATATCAACACTGCAAGGCTGGGTGTCACTACTGGACAATTAATCATCATAACACCAGGCCGAGTGTCAAGCAGCTGGATTCGAACAAAGCTGTCTGTCTCAAAATTATTCCCACATGGATTTGGAAAAGAGATGGGAAAAAAGGTGAACCCTACAGCACGGAAACAAATCGCCCACATTGACCAAGTTTCCTGAACTAAACTGGTCCCACTTACCTGCTTTTGGGACATTTCCCTCTAACCCTTGCACACGTACATGTACACATCCAAATGTCTTTTCAATGTTCTAACTGTACCTGCATCCACCACTTCCTCTGGCAGCGTATTCCATACACGCACCACCCTCTGCATGACAAAGCTGCCCCTTCCGGTCCCTTCTAAATCTATCCCCTCTCACCGTAAAACTGTGCCCTCTGGCTTTGCACTCCCACACCCTGGGGAAAAGGCCTTTATTATTCTAACTTATGCAGCGAGTGGAATCTTTGAGAAGGAAGCTGGTTTGGTGAGTGATTCACCTCAGTAATCACCCCTGAGGGGATTGGGTAGCTCAGCTGGCTGGACGGCTGATTAACAATGCAGAGCATTACCAGCGACGCAGGTTCAATTCCCGTGTTGGCCGAGGTAACTTGCTTTCTCAACCTCTCCCCTCACCTGAGCCGTGCTGACCCTGAGGTTAAACCATCACCACTCACCTCCCTCTAATGAGAAAGTGGGACTATAGCAACTTTGGATTTACATTCCCAACTACTATCGGGTTACAAGGGGCATCTCGTAATACGGTGTAGGACAAACAGACAGACAACTAGCAATCCACATCCATGAACACCAACTAGCCACTAACCTGTCCCTAGTAGCCACGCACACAGATGACAGGACCACACATTCAACTGGGACAACACAATGATCATAGGACAAACTAAACAGAGGATGGCCAGAGAATTTTTAGAAGTATGGCATACAGCCACAGACTCCATCAACAAACACACAGACCTGGACCCAATCTACAATGACAAACCGGAAGCAGCAGGAATGGAACCAAAGAAATTCCAGAAGACACAGTACAGAGGCACTTTACAGGAGGCTCCAAAGCCCTGAAGATGTCACCCAGACAGGGGGACAAAAGGTCTGCAAATCAACGTCCCAGCTTGGGGAACACACCTAGAACCACGGCATCTCATGTTTTGCTGCTTGTAATTTGTCCTGGTGAAGCCGTTCATAATTACTTCAGGGTCAAATGCAACGTGCAAGTTTCACAAGGCTAAGACATCAGAGTTGCATAGCTTGCTGCCTATAACTTGTACCATGAGCGTGTGCAGAATTGCAAACTTCAGCGTGTCTGAACAACACGTGTATAACAAGAGTCAGTGATTTAGCATCGAGATGCAGATAAGGCTTTAGCAAAGCTCAGCACAAGTAGGTGCCATGCCGCCTGGCTCTCTCTGTGCCTATCCAAGCTCTCCCTCATTCCTACCCGGGATTAAAAGGTTATATACCAATGAATAAGTTTGCCACTGGAACCCATCAGCAGAAGGAGCAGCTTATGAGGGGCAGTGATATTGCTGTGAGAGTCAGGAGAAAGACTTTGCATTTTTTTAAACTGTTTTTTTCACCACCACGGGATTTTTCATTCTTCACTGAGTGGGTAATGTCCTCACTTCTGAGTTAGGAGGCTGTAGTTTCAAACCCCCACTCTGGAGAATGGAGTACATAATCCATGTGGCACTCCGGTGCAGTACTGAGGGAGTGTTGTATCACCAGAGATGTCGTCTTTTCAGGATAAGATGCTAAACTAATGATTCTCTCTGGATGGCAAACTCGAACAGCTGGGTTCCCTTCAGTGTCCTGGCCAATATCTATACCGCACACACAATCACAAAAGCAGACTATCAGCTTATTTCCGTGTCACTTTTTGAGGGAGCTTACGGTGTGCAAATTGGTTGCTTCCTTCCGGACATTCCTGCAAAAAGCACATTGCAAAACTGTACTTTCCTGGCTATACAGATCTTCCGGAAACCTTCAGGCTTTGCAAGCTGTGATCCAGGACATAGGAAATGAGAGCAGTAAGCCATGTGACTCTTTGAGCACACTCCCAATTCAATCCAATGTCAACTTTCCTGCCTTATCCTCATGTCCCTCGGTGCCCAATCTATCAACCTCAACATTCAACAGCAGAACATCCACAGCCCTCTTGGGGAGAAAATTCTGAAGATCCACAACGCTCCGAGAGATCAAATTCTCATCACCCAATTCCTAAATGATATAACTAGGAACAGGAGTAGGCCATTCGGCCCCTCGAGTGTGCTCACCATTCGATAATTCATTCGTGGCTGATCTGATTGTAACCTCAAGACTGTATTCCTGTCCACCTGGACACCCTTCCACCGCATCCCTTCGGCTGAACAGGAATCTACTGACCTCTGTCTTAAAATCTGTCTCTTTCTTAAAAATAATTAAGGATCTCTTCCTGAAAAGCTGGTGGAAGCAGGGTTCTAAAGGCTCACATCTCTCAGAGGGAAAAAAAAGATTGACCATTACCAGGAGACTGTGTCCTGTGTTCTAGATTTCCCCAGCCAGGAGAAAACAATTGCTGTGCATCCACTCTGTCTCAAACCTCCATCACTTTATATTCTCATTCTCCAGTGAATGCGGTTCAATTCTACTCAATCCATTCTCTTACGTTAATCTCATCTGGCAAATCTACCATTCCTTCATTGCAGGTAAGGTGAGCACTTGCTGCCCATCCCTGAATCACTCTTAAATGGAGTTGCTTGCTTGACCACTTCGGCGGGCCACTGAGAGTCAATCACATTACTGAGACTCTAGAGTCACATATAAGCCAGACCGGGAAAGGATGGCAGATTTCCTTGCTGTAGTGATTGGAGCCAGGTGGACCCCATTGACGACGAGATCCCTGACTGAGTTTGTTAACCTGGACAGACCAGGAGGCACTGGCTGATCAACATTAACATGGGATTTCAAATCCCCTCAGCTCAGGGACTGACTCTGAGCTGACTGACCACATCCAGGAGAAAGTGAGGACTGCAGATGCTGGAGAGTCAAATAGTATGGTACTGGAAAAGCACAGCAGGTCAGGCAGCACTTGAGGAGCAGCAGAGAGTTGACATGGCCCTTCATCAGGAAGATGCTCAACCATTTTGGAGGGCAGTTGGGAGTCAATCGCATCACAGTGACCAAAGCCAGTGTACTGTGCACAAGTAATTAAAGGGTGACATAGTGACAGGGTGCCAGCAGTTATTTCACCTCCCTCAGGGAGTGAATCAGATAGGTTTTCCAAAACTCAATGAGAGTTGTCATGGTCGTCAATACTCAGACTAGTTTTAAAGTCCCGCTTTTTTGAGCAACTGAGTTCAATTTCCATCCACTTGGTTTGAACCCATGTTCCCAGAGCATTAGCTTAGGCCTCTGGATTACCAAGCCAAGTACAGAACCGTATCTCTCCTGTCTTGTGGACCTCCATTGCACCCCTTTTAAAGGCAAGTATCTCCCTCCTTAGGTAGGGAGGGTAAAGCTACACACAGTAGGAGGTTGAACACAGTAAGAACATAAGGAATAGGTGCAGGAGTAGGCCATCTGGCCCATCCAGCATGTTCCGCCATTCAATAAGATAGTGGCTGAACTTTCTGTGGACTCAGCTCCATTTCTCCACCTGCTCACCATAACCCTTAAATCCTTTACTGTTCAAAAATCTATCTTTGCCTTAAAAACATCAAATGGGGTTGCATTTCCATCTATTTCCCATTATATAGGTCTATAAAATCATGAAGGACATAGATAAGGTGAATGGCAGGTACCTTCTCCCTAGTTTGGAGAGGGGGGGGGGATTTCAACACTAGGGGACGCATTTATTAAAGGTGAGAGGAGCAAGATTTAATAAAGACACAAGGGGCATTTTTGTTTACACTGTGTGTGGGTCGCGTGTGGTTTGAATTTCCAGAAGAAGTGGTGGATGTGGGCACAGTTACAATTTAAAGGACGTTTGGATAAGTTCACAAATCAGAAATGTTTGGAGGGATATGGGCCAGGAACATGCAGTTGGGATTAGTTGAGTTTGGAATTATGGTCGGCATGGATTGGTTGGATCGAAGGGTCTGTTTCTGTGCTGTATGATCCTGATAGTAATCCAGATGCGGTCTCACCAAAGGACTGAACAATTGCAGCTAGCCTCCATTCCTCGTGCACTGCAGACTCCATCCAGTAAAGGCCACGGTGGATGTTCCTAACTGCTTGACTGATCTGTAATGTTAATGATCCTGATGAAGGGCTTATGCTCGAAACGTCGAATTCCCTATTCCTGAGATGCTGCCTGACCTGCTGTGCTTTAACCAGCAACACATTTTCAGCTGTGATCTCCAGCATCTGCAGACCTCATTTTTTACTGTGATGTTAATATATATGCAAGTCTTCCCAGCGAATTAAATGCATCTCAATTCTTAAATGAATACCGCCATTAAATGCTGAGGATCTCTTATCAATCAAACAGTCCAGCAAGCAAGACACAGTCATGGGTCAAGCGATCCAAACCTCTGTGCTCCACATCATGTGACAACTGAACTCAGTACCCTTTAGGGGTGATCATTGATATCAACCCAAGGGATTAATTTATTGCTATCACACGACAAGCAAACACTTTATAAATGGAGATCATATCTGAGACATTCCCTTGGAGTGATCGGCTTTCCGATTTTCTGTCTCGACTGAAAAGGCTAAATTTGATGTTCAGTCAATACAACTCCTGGTCTGTCAGGATTTCCCAACACTGAACTTCAAGCTGACTGCATCAGTCCAGTTACTTTAGATTCAAGACAAAGAGATACTTTTACAGTGGAAATAAGGTATCAGATGTGGTACAGTGGCTGAGTGGTCCTACAGTGAGAGTGAAAATAGGAAAGGAGTGTGATCAAGGAAAGAAGGGAGATAGTGAGTATGCAAAGGAAAGATAAGCAGCAAGGGACAATGAGGAAGGGAGGGAGCAAGACAGAGAGAATAGGAGGGAGGGAAGGGGGTAAGAGAGGCAAGGAGCTTAGAGCCAAATGTGAAGCTGAGCAAATGCCTTGAGTTGTTTTAGCACCTCTCACCACTGCCTCAGGACATCCACAGCATGGTACAGCTCTTTGAGATGTCGCCAATGCTGAACAGCAGGAAAACCAAACCACCACGCTGCAAATCAGGACTTCAAATATCGTCACAGAACATAAATTCACCTAAATCTGACCATTTGTGGACAACAGCCAAACAAAATGACCCTAAAAGCTATTGGGTTACTGTAAACATTGCTGCACAAGAGTCAGGATGTCATGTTGCAGTTTTATAGGACTTTGGTTAGGCCACACTTCGAGTATTGCGTTCAATTCTGGCTACCACATTACAGGAAGGATGTGGAGGCTTTGGAGAGGGTGCAGAAGAGATTTCCCAGGATGCTGCCTGGATTAGAGGGTTTTAGCTATAAGGAGAGGCTGGAAAAACTCTGGTTATTTTCTCTGGAGTGGCAGAAGCTGAGGGGAGACTTGATGGAAATCTGTAAAATTATGAGATGCAGAGATAGGGTTGACGGTCAGAATCTTTTTCCCAGAGTTGAAATGTCGAATATGTGGGAACATGCATTTAAGATGAGGAGGAAAGTTCAAAGGAGATGTGAGGGACAGGTTTTTTTTTACACACAGAGTGGGAGGAGTCTGGAATATGCTACCAGGGGTGGTGGTGGTGGTGAAGGCAGATATGAGAGGGGTGTTTAAGGGGCTTTGAGATAAGCATGTGAATATGCAGGGAATGGAGGGATATGGACCAAGGGCAGGAAGAAGGGGTTAGTTTAACTTGGCATCATGTTCAGCCCAACATTGTGGGCAGAAGGGCCCATTTCTGTGCTGGACTGCTCTATGTTAAAGACACTAATACAGTCAACAAATGGTCCACTCACTGGCTCTCCAGGCAACACTTCTGTCACAGAACATGCCTGACTCCTAATGACCATTGCAATAGCGAGGGATGGAGATACATGCAAACTTGTCATTATCACCCACATCATGTGAGGAGGCCATTCAGCTCCTGTTCTCTCACACAATGGGATCACGACTGATCAGCAACTTGACTCCGGTGGCTGTCATCAAATGGAACCTTACAAGGGAGTTGACCCTTGTCAATGGCCTCACTTTCAGTGTCGGGCACCGTAGGAACATCAAACTTAACAGCAGGACAAGCTCAGGCAGCATCTTCTTGTCAAACCTTTCTCCATAACTCCTTGTCTACCCGGAATGGTTGCTCAGAAAGTGGCTGAGTAAGTCAAACGAGAATAGCAGAGCTTGAACGCTGGTCTATTTCTGGGCTTTAATTGGGTTTCACGATCATTTCCAACAAGCTGCTGAATCAGGTGGGGCTCAGATAGACAGCCTGCTCTATGATAATGAAACAAAGAAAATTAAAGGTATGTGTGACTAACAAACACTGCAGGGGCTTGGAAGCCTCCTCACTGACATTAGCTTTTCTGTCTGTAATATGTGGCTGAGTCCAAGCCTCAGACTTGTGACAAAAACTGGAAAAGCTAGCGGTGGCAAAGCAACAAGAGGTCGGGGGGGGAGGGAGTGGGAAAGGCACAGAGACAGCAGGAATGGGAGAGGGTATGAGCAAGATTGAGTGAGAGATTGCGAATAATTAAGTTAGAAAACTTGAAAAGTGCAGCGTGGCTCCACAGCGCTAACCACTCGCGAGCAAAATGTGACTCAGCACAGTCTGTACCCCAGGGCAGGCACTCTGGGAGGTTCCCACTTGACAACTCTTCAGACCCACAGCTGCATTCAAAAGGCAGGATTTTCCCGTGGGATTTGGAACCCCAGTAGGAATCCCAAGCCGACACCTTGACAGCAGCGGGAGCTGGAGGGGTCCTGGTTGCCAATTAGCTAGTTACAGAATGATCAGACTGCTTACCAGCAATGGATGAGCAGAAATCTCCTCCACTGAAATATCACCAAGTAAAGAGCCATTATTATCCATCTCCTCACCAACTCCATTCCAAATTCCTTACCATCCCTGTGGTATCCATCCGTCTCTCTTCAATAGCTTGCTTGCAATCTTGATGCCATGTCTGACCTTGATGTAAACTCATATTTGTGCTACCACTAACAATCTTCACCTCCAACATGGCCCCAACTCAATGCCTCAGCTCATCTGAGGCCAAATTCCTCATCCAAGCAAATGTCACCAATAATTGCCTGGCTGCTCTAATTTTTCCCACCCTCCATAAACATCATTGGAAGGCAAATGGAGCTCGATGAATTTAGGAATCTGGTCAGCATGGACGAGTTGGACTGGAGGGTCTGTTTCCATGCTGGACATCTGTGATTCTGTAAACACTGTTTTCTGTGTCCCAATTTGCACCAAATCTTGTTGCCTTTTTAAATCCTTGTCCTTGCTGACTTGGATTTGATACAATGTCTTGATTTTTCAAACTCTTGCCTTTGTTTATAAATCCTTCCAGGCTTGCCCTCCTGATATCCATGACCTCCCCTAGCCCCACAACCCTCCGAGATATCCACCCAACCACTTCTATCTGCTTCACTAATGACCTTTCCTCCATCTTAAGATTATAAGTTGGTATGTTCGCCGATGATTGCACACTGTTCAGCACCATTTGCGACTCCTCAGATACTGAGGTAGTCCATGTTCAAATGTAGTAAGATCTGGACAATATCCAGGCTTGGGTCAACAAGTGGTAAGTAACATTTATGCCACACAAATGCCAGGCAATGACTATCTCCAATAAGTGTCAATCTAACCACCTCCTCTTGTCATTCAAGGGTGTTACCATCACTGAATCCCCCACTATCATCATTCTGGGAGTTATCATTGACCAGAAACTCAACTGGACTCACCACATAAACACAGCGGCTACGAGTGCAGGTCACAGGCTAGGAATACTACGGTAACTCACCCTTTGACTCCCCAAAGCCTGCCCACCACAGACAAGGCCCAAGTCAGGAGTGTGATGGAATACTCCCCACTTGCCTGAATGAGTAGAGCTCCACAAACACTGAAGAAGCTTAATACTACTCAGGACAAAGCAGCCTGCATGCTTGGCACAAGATCCACAGGAATCCGCTCCCTTGATCAGGACCTCTACAAGATGAACCGCAGAAATTCACCCAAGATCCTCAGCATCTTTCAATCCCATGACCACTTACATCTAGAAGGACAAGGGCAGTAGGTACATGGGAACACCACCAGCTGCAAGCCACCCAACAGCCTGACTTAGAAATATATCGCTGTCCCTTCACTGTCACTAGGTCAAAATACTGGAATTCTCTCCCTAAGCGGCGCTGTGGGTCAACCCACAGCAGGTGGAGTGTAGCGGTTCAAGAAGGCAGCTCACCACCACCTACTCAAGGGGCAACTAGGGACAAGGAATAAACGCTGGCCCACCCAGTGATGTCCACATCTCACGACGGAATTAAAAAAGCCTCTAATTTGTGCATCTCCGATTTTAATCACGCCGTCATTGGTGCCCTCAGTTGCCTGGGCCCCAAACTTCTCTCCTTTGCTTCCTTCATTCAAAAATACTCCTTAAAACATGCCTCTTGGACCAAGCTTCTGCTCACCTGCCCTCATAATGCCTCATGTGGGGCGGGCCATTTTGTGTGACGCAACAGCTCCCACGAAGCACCTTGAGGTGCGTTACTGCGCCCAGAAGGCGCTACATAAATGCAAGCTGTTGCTGCACCGGAGTGCAGGGGCACGCTGTTTTGCCACGGAGATTTAAAACAAAGGTTTGTAGTTGAAGGAAAACTAATTCCTTTTGAAAGGAAACACAGCCAAGAAATATTTCCTGATTTTAAATAAGGGATGGCAGGGTGATTAATATAAGCAGCTGGTGATTGGCAGCTCTCTAATTGCTTGAAGCTGATCAGGTTTCGCTGGCCTTCAGTGGGGGAAGGGGAGAATTGTGGTAGGGAATGGTCTAGAGGAAAGGTCAGCCTCATAATGGAGTCAACATCCCGATGTGATTCATCAATAATTAAGACACTAAAAGAGGCTAAGCTTCCTTTATTAAAATAAAAGACCACACAACAGATATAGGGGTCACTTACGATGTCCCTTTCCACTTGGCTAAGCCGACGGACTCCTATCCTTTTATTTAGCATGAATTTTTCATGCAAGCCTGGAGCGTGGATTCCAGCAAAGCTGATAGCACACACAAAAGGAAAGAATTGAATATTTTTCACCCCCATCCTTTCCCATTTCTCACAAAATTGTCCCCAAACTGGGACTGTGCCTGTCTAAATGATTGGTGGCACTCCCATTCACGCCACACAAATGCCAAGCAGTGGCCATCTCCAAAAAACGACCATCAAACCACTGCCCTTGACATTCAACGGTGTAACCATCACTGAATCCCCCACTATCAACATCCTGGGGGTTATCATTGATCAGAATCTCAACTGGACTCATCGCATAAACACAGCAGCAACAACAGCAGGTCAGAGGCTGGTCATTGTTGACTGAACGAGATGAATTCAGGATGGTCCTGTGATGTCAGGACTGTTTGGACATCATTTATTCATTTGTGGGACGTGGACATCACTGGCTGGGTCAGCATTTATTATCCGTCCCTAGTTGCCTCTTGGGAAAGCGGTGGCGAGCTGCCTTCTTGAACCATTGCCCTCCTATAATCCTGATATCCAAGGTAACCCCTCAACAGCACAATATGTCACAGTCACAGGTGATAATAGACTCTGAGGTAGGGATAGAAATAACTCTTTAAACACTTTGAGGAGGGAAAAGACAAGTTTTAAATAAACCTCAATTGAAAAGGTATTTAATTTAGAAAGGGAGGAATGTAAATGATTATATAAAACATAGAAAATATGACTAGGAATACTAACATCTATTACCTGAAACCAAATGACCTTAAAAGGTAGTTAAAATAGAGAAGGTGGTATTCCACAACTGATCATAAAATGTACAACCTTTCTCTTTCTATGACATTCTAAGTCATTCTCTCCCTTCCTCACCTGGAGATGAATCTTTTTTTATACCAGACAGAGGGTGTATGTGAGTGAGTGAGAGAGAAAAAGAGAGAGAGAGAAAATGAGAGCGCGCATGTGTGTGTTGTGTCTGTTAGATGTACGCAATGTGTTTGTGTGTAGATGTGTTCGATGTGTGGTGTATACATGTGTATATGTGTATGATGTGAGGTGTGTGATGCATGTATGTGTTTGATGTATGATATGCATGTGTGTGAGATGTATGGTGTGATGTGAGTATATGCCTGATGTGTGTATGTGTCTGAATGTGCGTGTATTTGTGTGGTGCGTGTTGTGTGTGAGATGTGTGATGTGTGTATCTGTGTAGTGAGTGTATGTATGTGTGTATGTTCTATGGCATGAGTGTGCAATGTTGTTCTTTGGCGCAATGTGTGTATATATGTAATGTGTGTGATATGTGCGTGTGTTTTCTATGGTGTAATGTGTGTGATGTGTGTATATGTGTCATGAGTGTACATAGTGTATGTACTGTGTGTGCATGTTCTATAGCATGATGGGTATGTGTATGTTCTGTGGCACAATGTGTGCACGTGTGTATGTTCTGTGGTGTGATGTGTTAACAGAGCTCCATCACAGATGGCACTATGACCCTGCCCTCAATCCTTGCCCACAGCCGCACTTTCAAGGGATTGGGGAAGGTCTCTGGATCACAATCAGAAATGTGAAACCTCACTAATTTCCAACTCCGGCCCATTCCTCCAAGCCCAGAGTCCTAAAAATCCCTGCAAGCTAGCTCCTTACTGTTTGTGAATACTGTGAAAGCTTCTCTCCTCATTCCTGGGGCAGGGGGTGGGGGTGGGTGTGGACAACCATCAGCACGAGGCCGGACTGTGAACAGAAAGACAGCTGAGTCCCCATAAGGGAGCAGGAAAACCATCCATGTGGCACTCCGACAGTGCAGCCCTCCCTCAGTACTATCCTGGATGCTGCAGCCTTGACCCAGGCTGATGCACTGGGCCGCGAAGATTCTCAGTGAAAGAGTGGAGAGTTGGCATTGAGCCAAGGCAAATACCAAGCTCCAAATCCTGCGTCATCGCCCTAATTCTGGAACTGTCCTCTATAATTAGCCGATGCTATTGACCTCAGAGTGTGATTCGATGAACGGATATTACTAATGGTGGTGGGGGGGTTAGGGAGCTATGCTGTGCACTGGAACCTGTGTGTCCAATGGCCAAACTGATCTTGCTTTGGTTCCCCCCAGCAGCTGGTGTGAAACACGAGACCGTGAGGAGGTCACAAAGGAAATCAAATTCCCACAAGTGACAGTTCACACCATGCCACCCAATCCCTCGCACTAGTTCCTTCATCAGATGGAACAATTGTAATTAATGCAGGGATTTGCTGGCCTGAGCACTTCCTATCAATGTAAACCTCTTGCAGACTTCCTTCACAATGTTTAGTTAGCCATTTCCTGCACACTACCCAATGATATGGCAATGTGATCCCCCCGCTGCATGTTTTGGTTTTTTATAATGACAGGGTGGGGGCTACGTTTGTGCTCAATTGGAACACAATAACGTGTGAGGAGACTCAATCTTCACGGCACGCCAACATGTTCCCCGATGGAGTCTGTCCGTCCAAATTCAAACTTGTCACAATTTGCCACGCAGTCCCTTAAGGGGACTCAACTGTCTTTCTGTTCACAGTCTGTCCTTGTGCTGATCCCCACCCACTCCCACTTGTCACACACAGAGTGAAAGCAAAAATCAGTGCTGACACGGTTCATATTTTTAAACTTACATTCCAGAATTAGGGCAATGATGCATAATTGTTGTTGCAAGGCAATTTGAAATTGCAACTTCCTTTTCCTTCTCTGATGGGATGAGGGTATCATTGGCTGGGCCAGCATTTGTCGCTATTGCTTAATTGCCTCTAAGGGAGAGGCTTCCTACACCATTTCAGAGGGAAGTTACAAATCACACAAACATACAAAATAAGAGTCAATTAGATCATTCAGACCCTCAATCCTGCACGCTATTTAATGAGATCAAGACTAATGTGTTTGTATCTCAAATTCCACATTCCCATCTTTGATTCCCCTGCCAAACAGGAAACTGTCAATCTTGGTCCAAGAAATATTTAACAATCCTCTGAGACAAAGATTCCCAAAGTTGTACAACCCACTGTGCGGGAAAAAAAAAATTCTCCCCATTCCAATTCCAAATGGGGTAACCCTGAATTTTATACAGTGTCCCCTTGTTCTGGATTGTCCCACAAAAGTAAAGTCCTTTTCACATTCACCTTCGCAAGACTATTCAGGAACTTATCCACTTCAATCAAATCAGGATAAACAAGGCATGGGAATACACGATGAACAGTAGGACTCTGAGAAGTACCGAGGATCAGAATGCCTGTATACCACTCCCTTAAGGTATCAGGACAGGTATATGGGATACCTGCCTTTAGGCAGGACGGCTGGGTGGCATGGTGGCTCAGTGGCTAGCACTGCTACCTCACACTGCCAGGGACCCGGGTTTGATTCCACCCATGGGTCACTGTCCGCATGGAATTTGCACATTCGCCCCATCTGAGTAGGTTTCTTCCGGGTGCTCTGGTTTCCTCCCACAGTCCAACGATGCTCAGGTTAGGGTAGATTAGTCATGCCCAAATTACGCCATAGAGTTCAGGCTAGATGGGTTAACCATGGGAAATGCAGGGATGCAGTGGGTCTGGGCAGGATGCTCGTCAGAATGTCAGTGTGGACTTGACGGACTAAATGGCCTGCTTCCACATTCTGGGGATTCTATGAGTTGAGGCACGGAGTTCAAGGGCAGAGAGGTTACCCTGGAACTGTATAAAACACTTGTTAGGCCACAGCAAGAGTGCTGTGTGCAGTTCTGGAAACCACATTACAGGAGGGATGTGATAGAACTGCAGAAGGTGAGGAGGGAGATTTACCAGGATGCTGCCTCAGCTGGGGAGTTTCAGTGATGGAGAGAGATTGGACAAACTGGGATTGAGCCGAGGAGATTAAGAGGGGAGATGATTGAGATGAACAAAATTGTGAGGGGCAGAGACAGGAAAGAATATTTCCCCTTGATGGAGGGATCAGTGACTGGGGAGGGGGAAATAGATTTAAGGGAAGGGGCAGAAAGATTAGAGGACACGTGAGGAATAACATTTTCCCCCAGAATCTGGAACTTGCTGCCTGTAAGGGAGGGAGGGACAGAAACATTCAGGAAGTATTTAGATGTGTGCTTGTGATACCAAGATATACAAGACTATGGGCCAGGTGCAGGTGAATGGGGTTAGAATAGAGAGGGTGTTGTTGTTGATGAGTAATGGGCTGATAGATCTTTGGCTGTGCTGTCGATCATCACGAGCCTGTGACAATTCTCAGTCTTCTAAACCGCAGGAGAACCAAAGCCAGCCTGTCTAGCCTATCATGATCAGTAGCAGTCTAGACAACCTCCTCCGATCTAGCTCCAACGTATCTACATCCTGGGCTTTAAGGGCTACTCCAGAAGGAATAACTCAGGGACTCCTTAAGGAATGCAGTGGAACAGAGGGACCTTTGAGTTCAGGTGCATGGTTCTCTGAAAGTGGAGTCCCAGGTAGACAGGGCAGTGAAGAAGTTCATCAGTTAGGGCATTGAGCATAGAAGTTGGGAAGTTATGTTGCAGTTACACAGGACTGGTGAGGCTGCACTTGTGGTCAGTTTTGGTCACCTTGTTATAGGAAGGATGTTATTAAACTGGAAAGAGTGCAGAAGAAATCTACAAGGATGTTGTCTGGACTCAATGGTCTCAGTTATAGGGAGAGGTTGGACAGCTCTTTTTGTTTCAGAGTGTAGGAGACTGAGGGGGGACATTACAGAAGTGTATAAGATCATGAAAGGCATGGATAGGGTGAAT
Organism: Hemiscyllium ocellatum; assembly: GCF_020745735.1. Classification (NCBI taxonomy): domain Eukaryota; kingdom Metazoa; phylum Chordata; class Chondrichthyes; order Orectolobiformes; family Hemiscylliidae; genus Hemiscyllium; species Hemiscyllium ocellatum. The sequence continues at coordinate 27,565,457 of NC_083442.1, read as the reverse complement.
GCACTCAGTCATTCCCAGGGTTGGAGAATTGAGAACTAGAGGGCATCAGGTTAAGGTTAGAGGGGAAAGAATAAAAGGGAACCTGAGGGGCACCAGTGTTACCCAGAGGGTGGTACGCATATGGAATGAGCTGCCAGCGGAAGTGGTTGAGGCGGTACATTAACAATATTTAAAAGGCATTTGGACAAATACATGAATAGGAAAGGATTAGAAGGGTATGGGCCAAGTGCAGGGAAATGGGGTTAGCGTGGATGGACATTTTTGTTGGCATGGAGCAGTTTGGGCTAAAGGGCCTGTCTGCTGTTTGACACCTACTGGTATATAACAGCTTATTGCTAGTGTGGAAGCAGGCCATTGGGCCCATCGAGTCACACTGACCCTCTGAACAGCATCCACACCCAGACCCCCCCCTCAACCTATTTCTGTACCCCTACATTTCCCATGGCTAACCCACCTAGCGTGCACATCTCTGAAGACTGTGGGCAATTTATCTTACCTACACATCTTTGGACTGTGGGAGGAAACCGGAGCACCCGGAGGAAACTCTCACAGACACAGGAGAACGTGGCAAACGCTACACAGACAGTCGCCCGAGACTGGAAACGAATCCAGGTCCCTGGTGCTGTGAGGCAGCAGTGCTAACCACTGAGCCAGTGTGCCACCCCAAACAGGAAGAGTAAGCAGAGAGTCAGCCTCAAAAGATGATGTGCATTCATAAAGTGCCTTTCATAACCCCTGTATGTCCCAAAGCACATGAGAGTCATTCTTGTAACATGGTGGTCAACAGCGAGGGCCTTCAAAGAAGAACGAGATCATTTGGTTCAGAGCAGTGAAGGGTCTGGAGATCACTGGGGAGGACTCTCTAGCACATCTGGAGGTAGAGAAGCCAAGATTACTTACATCTGCCCTGTGAGCAACTCACTTTCATGCCTCATCTGAAAGTCAATGCCTCAGACAGTGCAGCCCACCCTCAGCAATGTCCTGGAGTATCTTCTTCATTGCTGAAACGTAACTCAAACACACAACACTCTGACTCAGAGGCCTGAGGGTTACCTACTCTTCGCCAATCCCCTGAGACCCGAGGAAATGCGGATAAGAATCTCATGGTTGTGTGGAATTACACCTCGGCAACAGGTCTCGCGTCTTTAAGAAGAGCAGATAAGAAAACCATTGGATTCTCAATATGAGCCAGGACAAGAAAATCACCAGCAGCTAACGCCGCCATCAATCACAGAAAAATGGCAGACTGTGAAATCTAGGGACTGATGCATTGAGGGGAGTCGATGAGGATTATGGGACAAATCGAAGGAGGTAGCTGAAGAGAGACTGAAATGAAATGGTTCTTGTTGGGAGAAAGACAGGGACAAGTGTGGCATGGACAATAAGGGAGATGGGACTGCCAGGGAAAAGCCAAAGTCCAGTTGGAAAGACACAGTGCCGGCAGACTTCAACAGAGCGGGATGGGAAGAGGAAAGAATGGCGGCTGATGGGGTGAAGGAGGGAAAGGTGACCAGCGACATTGTGGTGCCCTCAGCTAGGATGGGAGAAACTGGAAGACAGCTAAAACCAGGGACTATTTAAAAATCTTACACAACTCTAAAGGGTCACTGGGCTTGAAATGTTAACTCTCTGTTTCTCTCTCTCTCCACTTATGCTGCTGAGTTTCTCAAGCACTGTCTGAGTTTTAATGAACTAGAATTGGGCTTTACCACAATCCCGCAGTCACCGTGACAAATTTTCAAATGTATTTTAATCAAGTGAACTTAAACTCTCTAGTTATTGGGATTCAAACTCAAGTCCTGGATTAACCCCCCAGCATCAGAACTACTACAGTACTGTTGTTGATGACAAGCCGAAACTAAATCTACTGCAGTTTGAATGAAAGAGGGCCTTACCTGTTTAATAGTGCCAGGGATGTGGGCTCCTGGCACACTGCCTGGTCGGTGAGAATTTTTTTTCCCCAATTCTGATTGGTCATTTGCCATCCAATCAGAAGGCTGTATCTAGGGAGGAAAACATTTGGGTCGTCCAATCAGAAAATCTGGATGCAAGACTTCAGACATGACAGTCATCCAATCAGAATGCACAATAATGACACACAGCTAGAAGGAAAGTTATCCTTACTATTTGCACAAATCATTAGTTTATATCTGGAGTCCCCTCAAAAGGGTTACCAACCAAAAATAAAACATGGACCAGAAAAATGTAGAGTCTGGTGGTTTGAATTCACAGGATTGCCAAAGTGAGTCGGTTTCAAAGGCCATTAACTGGTTGTCATGCAGTTTATTATATTTTGGGCCAATGAAAGACACAATACATAAATCTTCCTTCTCCCACTTTTTTGCTGAGTCAAGAAACATCTTAAATCAGTCAGCCTTCTATTTATGAAATCATATTTGGTGTTCAGAATGTTCAAACACTATCCAAAGCCATACAGGATAGGATCCGTGTTGTGAACACATTTTTTCTGAACATGGAGTCAGGGTTCAGGAATTTTCTAAGGCTGCTAGGAATTACAGGCTTCCAGGTTAAGTGGGGAAACTGACCTGAACACGAAACAAAGAGGGTGGAGAGACTCGCCGACTTTAAGGACATTTAAATGGTCATTGGATAGATATATGGATGAGAATGGAATAGTGTAGGTTAGATGGGCTTCAGATTGGTTCCACAGGTTGGCGCAACTTTAAGGGCCGAAGGGCCTGTACTGCGCTGTAGTGTTCCATGTTTTATGTTCAATGTGGTTTGGTTTGGGGACCCAGATCATTCCTACTCCTCTCGGCCCATAAGCAGCGCTGTGAAGACAGCGAACCTCTCTGAACTTGTCCTCACCAACCACTCCCCCGCCCAACACCCCCCCCCCCACCCTAGCCAAATACCAGGTTACTCAATCGAGGCTCGACAACACACAGAATCAGAGAATCCTGAAAGTGATATTCGGCCCATCGAATCCACGCCGGCCCTCTGAAGAGCATTCAACCCAGACCCAACCGCCTAATCCATCCCTGTAACCCTGCATTTCTGATCGATAGTCCATCTAACCTGCACACCCCTGGATGCTATGGAACAACTTAGCAACAGCCATTCCACCTAATCTGCACATCTTTGGACCTGTGGGAGGAAAGCAGAGCACCTGGAGGAAACCCATGCAGACAGGGGGAAAGAGGCTGAAATGGAACCAGCTCCTCGGTTCTGGCAGGCAGCAGTGCTAACCACTGAGTCACTATGCTGAGCACGGGTGAGGCTGCAAAATAGCTTAAACCAAACACTCCCTAAAATACTGCAAATGCCTTCTGGACCAACCCCTTCCCTGTTTCCTTGTGGTTTCAGAGGTTTGAATATCTGATCAGCCGATCCCTATTACTGGGCGCTAAAAGAATTCAAACATGGTGTCAGCACTTGCCTCTCTTCCATTTACTCAATTTCAATCACTCCATCTACTGCTCCTCAATAGAAGGTGAAATCAGCACATCCAAGAGAGCTCAAAGTCCCACACCTCACCTCAATCTTCAACCAATTCAACTTCTTCAGATCCCAGATTCCAGATTCCAATTACTTCCCCAGTCCTCTTGATTTTAAATCCATTGAGTACATCAAGCATTATGCATTCATAGGCAAGGCTAAGGGCAACCTGGTGGCTCAGTGGTTAGCACTGCTGCCTCAGTGCCAGGAAAGTGGGTTCAATTCCACTCTCGGGCAACTGTCCATGTGGAGCTTGCACGTTGTCCCAGTGTGGGTCTCCTCTGGCTGGTCCGCTTTCCTTCCACAGTCCAAAGACGTGGAGGCTAGATTAGGTGGATTGGCCATGGGAAACTGTTCCATAGTGTCCGTGGGGATATGCAGGTCAGGAGGATTAGCCATGGGGAATGTGGAGTTATGGGGACAGGGAGGGGAGGTTAGGTGGAATGCTCTGCAGAGGATCAGTGCAGACTCAATGGGCCAAATGGCCTCTTTCTGCACTGTGGGGATCCTATAATTCTCTGCTTCTTTTGAATGAAGACCACACCTATTACATAGATGGGTTAGCCATGGGAAATGTGGGGTTACAGGGATCGGGTGAGTGTCTGGTGGGATGCTTTTGGAAGGGCAGTACAAACACGATGGGCCAAATGGCCTCTTCCTGCACTGTGGGGATTCCGTGACTTCAAACAACCTCAAATCAAAAATGCCCTTCAAATTTCTTGCACATCTGTTTCATGTTGGCTGCTGGTAATTACATTTTGCCTCTGGTCTTGATATCTCATTTTAGGTTAACTACTTTCAGCAATTATGTTTCTTCCCCCCCCCCGCCCCCCTTTTCACATTACAGTAATTAAATTTTTAAAAATGTCACTTCCCCACCCCATGAGAAGCCGCTTAGAAGGAGTTGCACTGGAGCCTTTAGAGAAATCCAGAAATGGTCAATGAGATTTCGGTTGTTACGTATCTAAACCCCATTTCACAGCAATACTGCTGCCACTCCTAAAGACATGTCACTCAGCTCAGCAGTCAGCGTAATCAGTAAGGAATTAATCTCCCTTTTAATAATCTCTCGGCTGCACCAGAGGTGAGGCAAGGGGACTGAACATGTTTCACAAGTAATCTCTCGGTGGGGGAGGGGAGTGTTGAAGGCTTTATGACTGATTTTTAGTTAGAAATCCAAAGATAGGAGCAGGAGCATTTTGGAAACGCAAATCAGGGCAGGACTTATACACCGAATGTTGGGGTCCTGGGGAGTGTTGCTGAACTAAGAGACCTTGGAGTGCAGGCTTCATAGTTCCTTGAAAAGGTAGATAGGATAGTGAAGAAGGCATTTAGTACGCTTTCCCTGATTGGTCAGAACATTGAGCATAGAAGTTGGGAGGTCACGGCTGGTTAGGCCACTTTTGGAATATTACGTTCAGTTCCGGCCTCCCTACTTAGAAAAGATGGTGTTAAATGCCTGTGGAATTCATTGCCGCAGAGTGCAGTGGAGGCCGGGACCCTAAATGTCTTCAAGGCAGAGATTGATAGATTCTTGATGTCACGAGGAATTAAGGGCTACGGGGAGAATGCTGGTAAATGGAGTTGAAGTGCCCATCAGCCATGATTGAATGGCGGAGTGGACTCGATGGGCCGAATAGCCTTATTTCCACTCCTATGTCTTATGGTCTAAAATTGAAAGGGTTCAGAAAAGATTTACAAGAACGTTGCCAGATTGGAATATTTGAGCCAGAGGGCGAGACTGTGTAGGCTGGTTTCCCTGGAGTGACAGAGGCTGAGGGGTGACCTTATAGAGGTTTATGATAACATGAGGGGCATGGATAGGCTAATAGACAAGGTCATTTCTCAGGGAAGGGGAGTCCAAACTAGGCGGCATAGGTTTAAGGTGAGGGGAAAGATTTAAAAGGGACCTGAGGGGTAGACTTTTCCAAATAGAGGGTGGTGCGTGTATGGAATGAGCTGCCCAGAGGAAATGGTGAAGGCTGGTACAATTACAACATTTAAAAGGCACCTGAATGGGAATTTGAATAAGAAGAATTTGGAGGGATATGGGCCACGTGCTGGCAAATGGGACTAGATTAAGTGAGGGTATCTGGTCAGCATGGATGGGTTGGGTCGAAAGGTCTGTTTCTGTGCTGTGTGACTCTATGAGTAGGCCATTTAGCCCTTCGAGCCTGTTTCCCCCATTCAATATGATCATGGCTGATTGTCCAACTCAGTCCTCTGCTCCTGTTTTCTCCCATGACCTTCCAATCCCTTTAGTCCCTGGAACTCTCTCTAAACCCAGTGAAACATTTAATGTTTTTGCCTCAACTGTTTTCTGTACCAAGGAGTTAGAGGTTTCTGATGTAGGTATGTTGGGCAGCTTTTAAAGGGGTAGTTGAGGGGGGAGTTGACATGTTGTTTGAGGAGGGAGAATTGAAGAGAAAAGACTAAAGGGGGGGATTGAAGATGGGGTGAGTTGAGGACAGGGGGGATGAGGAGCGGGATTGAAGAGGAGGGGGATTAAAGAGATGCGGGATTGAGGGGAGGGAGGATTGAAGAGGGGGGATCAAGGGGGGAGATTCAGGCGGCGACTTGGAGGGAGTGAGGATGGTAGTGGCGGTGAATGGGGGCGGAAACAGGGAGGGGAGGTTGGGCATGTCAGGCTGCGTTTCCTTCAACCACCTCTTTCCCAACATCCCGAGAACTCCTAAATCAAGGTGTGCCCCCTCTCCACCCCACCAACTCCCGCCACCCCCCAACACTCAACCCCTGGCCCAGGACCACCCTCTCATCTCATCTTCCCCACTCCACCAAGTGCACTCTGCCCAATCCCACCACCAACTCAGGCCTCAAACTGTGCTCTCCCTCCCCCCCCCCCCCCCCCCCGTCCACACCGAAAAGACAGCACCATCTCAAACCCACTGTGAGACCACAGCCAGGGGGGAGACTGTAAGGTCAGGGGCTGTTAGTCTGGTCTAATCAGGGAGCCCGGGCTGACATAAGCAAATGAATTTCAGAGATATTGTCACTCCAGTTCCTGACTCAGTGAGAGGTGGTGCTATAGTCACCAGGCAATGCGTTTGTCAAAAGGTGATTGGTGAGGAGATGCCAACCTCTGAAGTGGTGCATCACCTAGCCTTAGCTGATCTAGGACTCTGGGATTGGGATCTGCTTGCAGACCTAACCCTGGCTACACCTGCCTCTGGCACCATAGGGAGATTGTTCGCCAGTTCCTCCAAGCTGGTGTATCCCCCCAAGTAACGGGCACGAGTCGTGACTCCTGCCACAACGGACGCTCCGCGGAGGGTAAAAATGGAGAGGTGCTTCCTATTGACACTCTGATGATGGAAGCCCCATCAGCTAAAGATCCCTGCCCGTGGAGGTCTATAGTAGCTTACAGTGAGTCTAAACTGAGGCATCTGCAATACCATGTCCATTGTAATTACATAGTAACATTAGTGGCTCATTTTGAGGAAGCAGATGGCCTAGTGGTGTTAAGCACTGGCATCTTAATCCAGAGGCTCAGTTAAGATCCTGGGGATCGGGATACGAATCCTGCCACAGCATTTTGTGGAATTTGAACTCAATGCAATTCTGGAATAAAGAGTTAAATGAAAAACACATCTGGTTCACTAATGCCATTTAAGGAAGGAAACTGCCATCCTTACTCAGTCTGGCCTACACGTGACTCCAGACCCACAGCAATGTTGTTGACTCTTAACTGAGTCACGGGTGGCATTGGTGGCTCAGTGCTGCCTCACAGCGCCAGCAACCCGGGTTCACTTCCACCTTCGGGCGATTGTCTGTGTGGAGTTTGTGCATTTTCCCAGTGTCTGTGTGGGTTTCCACCGGGTGCTCTGGCTTCCTCCCACAGTCCAAAGATGTGCAGGTCAGGTGGACTGGCCATGCTCAATTGCCCAGGGTTAGGTGGGTTAGCCGTGGGGAATGCCAGGTTACAGCAATAGGGTGGAGGGGGATAGGTCTCGGTGGGATGCTCTTCGGTGGGTCAGTGTGGACTTAATGGGCTGAACTGCCTGCTTCCACACTGTGGGAATTTTATGACCTGTCAGCAATGAGGGATGGGAAATAGCCAGTGACACCTTCATTGTGAATGAATTTTAAAAAAAGCAAAGAGTTTACCACTGTAAAAACGCTCCTAGCGCCAGAGGATCAGTGAGCCGCCGTCTAATGAGAGAGATGGCTGGATGGTGAAAGTAAACAGAGAGTCACCATGCCTCAAGCAAGGGGCAAAGGTGAGAAGGTGAGACATTCAAGGTGAATGGCAGCTGGTACGGGGAATTGAACCCACACCGTTGGCATCACTCTGCACTTGCAAAGCTGGTGGCTGACATGAAAGTGTACAGTAACATACACTGACAGGCAGCACACAAACTGCTGACCAAATTTTTGCAGGATTCGTGCCCCTCCAAAGAAAATAAGCAAAAGAGAGGAGGAAATGGAGATTAGCTTTTTAAATATAATGGTGTCATTGTGGTCAGGTTAAATGAGAAAAATCTGCACTGATTCAATTATCGTATTTTTTGCTAAAATGGGTACAATGTTCTTAAATTACTCAAATTTACATAGTAAATTACTATCAATTCAATCGTACTTGCAGGGCAAGACTAAAATTATTTCCCAAACTGCAGTCTCCAGTTTCTCAAAGCAGAAAAAAGGTCTGTTCATCACTTCGAACAATTTCTTCTCTGGAAGGAAATCAAGGCCAATGTGGAATTTCTTTTTAAACACACGTCGAAAAAAAAGCAAAGCTCCTCTTTCAAATCCAAGTGCTTTCCTCCCAGAATGAAGCAGTATCTAAGTTTCAGAAACAAAAGACCAGGCATGTGGGGGCATATGTTGCATTTATATAGCGCCTTTCACAGCCTTTGATGTTCCTTTACGGCTACTTAAGTGGTTTTGAAATGTGGTTACATTGCACAGAGGCCAATAATCCATCATCAAGAAACCCTTTATTTACACACACATGAGCTCTGACCAGCCAGCTCAGAGCCAGTCCTAGAGTGAGGAGAATCCCTGACGCTAATGTTTACTTATTTTTATTTTATTAAACAAATTACAAGAATTTACAAAAAAACATTTACAGCTGTACACTAGAGACAGCAATTTTACAAGGGAGAGGAGCAGCAAAGCTAGGCCCCAAACCCTGCTGTTCAACCATTTTAAAGGGAGATGAGGACAAACCTCAAATCCCAGTTTCACATATGACAAGACAGTATGCTACTGTTTATATCTGTCAGCCAGGGGTCCCCGATTGGAGCTGGTAACCTGGGCCAATTGGGGAGCCATACTCAATGAGATCCACGTGGCCAACCTCATTCCACTCACTCAAGTCGAAACACAGCAGGAAATTTGTGCACAGGAAGCTCCCAAAAAACAGCACGTGGTCATGAGTAAACAATTTGTTTCAATGGTGGCTATTTATCAGGGTAAATATTGGTCAGAAGACCGGTGATGGTTTCCCTCTGCCTTTCACAAAATGGTCTTGAAAGAGCTTTTACTTCAGCCTGAAGTTTTAACACCCCATCTGGAGTAGGATGCCATGAACAATACAACAATCCCTTGTTGCTACACTGGACCGTTACGCTAGATTTCCAGCTTAAGTCTCCGAGCTGAGGACTGGAACGGAGACCCTCTGACTCTCAGCTGTTTTGAGTCATAGTGATGTACAGCACGAAAAGAGGCCCTTCGGTCCAACTCGTCCATGCCGACCAGATATCCTAAATTAAACGGAAGGATCACTGAATCGGAGACATTAACTCTGATTGCTCTCCACAGATGTTCCCAAACCTGCCAAGCCTTTCCAGCTTTTTCTGTTTTTGTTTCTGATTTCCAGCATCTGCAGTTCTTTTGGATTTTTTTCCCTAAATTAATCTCGTCCCATCTGTCAGCACTTGGCCCTCTACACCCTTCCTATTCATGTACCCATCCAAATATCTTTTAAATACTGTAATGATACCAGCCTTCACCACTTCCTCTGGCAGCTCGCTCCACACTCTGCGTGAAAACGTTGCCCTTTAGATCTCTTTTAAATCTTTCCCCTCTCACCTTAAATCCAAGCCCTCTACTTTTGGATTCCTGGAAAAAAAGACCTGAAAATTCACCCTGTCCGTGCCCCTCATGATTTTATAAACCTCTATAACTTCATGCCTCCTCAGATGCTCCAGGGAAAACAGCCTCAGCCTATTTAGCCTCTCCCTACAGCTCAAACTTTCCAATCCTAGCAATATCCTTTGTAAATCTTTTCCAAACCATTTCAAGTTTATAACCGGTCTATTAGGTTTGTCCCATCAACACTGCACTACACCCTTCATTAGTCCTACCTTCCTGATTAGATGTAGTGAAACATTAGCAGCAGTGTGTACTATTTACAAGATGCACTGCAGAAATTCACCAGAGATCCTTACACAGCACCTTCCAAACCCTTTGCCACTTCCGTCCAAAAGGACAAGGGCAGCACATACATGGGAACACCACCCCCTTCAAGTTGCCCTCAAAACCATTCACCATCCTGACTTGAAAATATATTGCCATTCCTTCACTGTCACTAGGTCACAATCCTGGAATTCCCTGCCAAAAGGCATTGTGGGTCAACCCACAGCAGGTTCAAGGAGGCAACTCACCCCCAACCTTCCCAAGGAGCAACTAGGAATGGGCAGTAAATGCTGGCCAAGCCAGCGGCACCCACATCCCACAAAATGACTAAGAAAGGGCCAGAGGTCCAACTTCACCTAGCGAAGGGGCAGCGCTCTAAAAGCTTGTGATTCCAAATAAATGTGTTGGACTCTAACCGGGATGGTGTGACTTCTGAGCTTTGGGTGTTAATGGCAACTTCCAGTGCTCATCCAAGCACTGTTTTAAAAAAGTGAGAGGTTTCTTGCCTCAACTACCCTTCGAGACAGTGCATTCCGGACCCCCACCACCCTGTGGGTGAACAAAAATTCCCTCGAACCCTCCCAGCCTTTCACTTTAACATGGTGCTCCCCCACACCCCTCATAATTGATCCTCCGACTCAGGGGAACTGCTGTCTTCTCTTCCCCCTCATAGTTTTATACTCCTCAACCTCCGCTGCTCCAAAGAAAAGAACCCGACCTTATCCAGCTTCTCTGGAATGCTCCGTTCTAGACAACGTCCTGGTGAATGTGCTCTGCACACACACCCCCTCACACCCCCAGTGCAATCACATCCTTCCTATAGTGTGGTGACCACAACTGGATTAACTAAATCCAGCTCTGGCTGAACTAAAGCACTGTTCAGCTCCAAGATGATTTCACATTGAACCTGCAAGTCCCTACCCAAAGTGCTACACTCTGTTTGTGTTTCACCACAACTAGAACCGAGGAAATGAGTGGGGCAGGAAGGAGGAGCATTTTGCTGTGGTGAGCAGATATGAGTGGAAGAAGAGGCGGTGACTGAGGCCTGAGAGCTCAAGGAGAGAGGGGAAGGGTAGGCCGTGTTCGAGAAGCATTCACATCTGCTGAAGGGGCAAGGGGAAGCAAAGGGCTTTCTCATACCCAGAGTCAGGTGCATCGTGTCACGTCTGGTGTTGCAAGCAGGGTTTTGTTTCGGAATGGAGCAAGGGGGAAGAGGGAAAGGAAAAAGAACAGTGGTCATATCCTGAAGGAGAGTGTGAATGCAGAGATTACAACACAAACAAAATGGGATGAGTCAAGAGCACTGTTCTCTCTTATTGGGATTCCCGGGGGAAACTGGGCTGCTTCAGTGATGGATGTGCACCGTTCTGGCAAAAGCCCCTTTTTGCTGCTCATGGGTACAGAGCGTTTCCGACACTCTCAGTATCTTGGACTGATACTATAGACCGGATCTCTCACTGCAAGAGCTGCTTAAAGACATGCTTGCAAGAAATTCATAAATGAATCACCCCCTTCCCCCCCATTACTATTGCACAAATGCTATCCCCTCCACGCTTCACATCAGCTCCGATGAAGAGTCATCTGGACTCGGAACATTAGCTTGCTCTCTCTCCACGGATACTGTCTGACCCACTGTGATCCCCAACACTGGTTGCTTTCAGTACAGATTCCAATAATTTGCTCCTATCCTGAATCTTCCCTCCATTACGGTTCATTTCATTGATAATGATTTTTAAAAATTATTATTCATTCACCGGATGTGCGTGTTGCTGGCTCTGTCAGAATTTATTGCCCATCCCTAATTGCCCAGAGGGCAGGCAAGAGTCAACCACATTACTGTAGGTCTGGAGTCACATGAAGAAGAGCTAATGCCTGAAATGTGGATTCTCCTGCTCCTCGGATGCTGCCTGACCGGCTGTGCTTTTCCAGCACCACACTCTTTGACTGGAGTCACATGTAGGCCAGACTAGGGAAGGATGGCAGCTTCCTTCCTTGAAGGATATTAGTGAACCAGATGGGCTTTTCCAACAACTGACAATCAATGATCGCTTCATTGTCACCATAACAGAGACTGGCGTTCAATTCCATATTTTTATTAATTGAATTTAAAATCCACCGCAGCTGGATTTGAACCCATGTTCCCATAGCATTAGCCTGCCCCTCTGCTTCACAGTCACCATCGGACTCTTAATTCCAGATTTTTTCCATCTGCTGTAGTGGGATTTGAACCCAAATTGTGAGCTAGGTCTCTAGGATTAACAGTCTACTGCTAATACCCCTAGGCCATCACCTCTCCATTGATGACCTTCATGATATGGAACAAAATTCTACGTCAAAATTACAGCAATGTTTGCATTTTTACTTGAGGAAATATATGTGTATGAGCTCAGGCTAAAGAAAACAAACATATGCCATCCCCATAATCACTTAATGCACATCCTTATCACCCACTCAACTCGTGAGCTTCCTTCCTCTGATTCCTGCCCAGTTTTGCCCTGCATCTATCCATTTCTTTCATGGCAGGGATACCTTTCTCTCTTGGCTCTTGCTTTATCGTTACATCTTCCCAGAACCTTGCGTGGCCAGAGATCTTGCAAACCAACAACATCTCAATCTTTACCAGTGACAGGGCTTGCAACACTCAACACAGGGAGGAACTACCTCTGACTGCCCCCACCCCCACCATGTTACCGTGGCCCCATCATCATTTGACTCAGTAACCCAAACAATCTTGGGGCACATAGCTACAATTTGGCAATCTGGAGCCAATTGGAAGCCACGGCTCTTGTGGTCAATCCTTCACGATTCCAGCTCAGTTAGCAGGACAGCTGGTGAGGGATTCCAACAGCATGGCTTCAATTCCCAAACTGGCTGAGGTTACCAGGAAAGATTCTCCCTCTCACCTGGAAGCATGGTGACCCTCAGGATAAACCATCACTCTCTCTGAGACAGAGCAGCCTTATCATCTGGTTAGATGATAACAACTTTACCAATCTCATAGGATGCCTACAGTATGGAAGCAAGCCTTCGGCCCAACAAGTCCATACCAAACCTCCAAAGCATATCCCACCCAGATCCATTCCCGTACCCTATTATCTACATTTCCTCCGGACTAATGCACCTAGGCGACACATGTCTGAACACTATGGCCAATTTAGCAAGGCCAATCCACCTGACCTGCACATCTTTGGTTTGTGGGGCGCCCAGAGGAAACCCACGCAGACATGCGGAGAATGAGCAAACTACACACAAATAGTTGTCTGAGGCAGGAATTGAGCCCAGGTCCCTGGCGCTACAGGGCAGCAGTGTTAACCACCGAGCCACCTTGCCACCCTTAGCTTCTCTTCTTCCCTGTTTTTTTTTACAAAATTCCCTTTGTCTGCCTACCTTTTCTTGTCTCACCCTGGGCTCTATCTACTCACCCTTTTAACCCTCCACCCTCAGCATAATAAAGCATCTTTTATGGTGCAGTGCCAGTGTCCAGATCTCTGGGCCAGAAGGGCACGTTCAAACCCCATTCATTACAGACTCAGGTACCAATCACTGAATAGGGTGATGGTAAAATATCAATTGTCTCCCTGATGGTGACCATGGCAACAATCATTGAAAAAAAACTGCTTTGTCCAAAATGCTTTCTGTTCTGAAGAAAGGCCACAGAACTTGAAGCATTAACTCTGCTTCCTCTCTCCACAGATGCTGCCAGACCTGCTGAGTTCCTTCAGCAATTTCTGTTTTTATTTGTCAGTAGTACACATTGCTGCTACTGAGTGTCAATGGTGGAGGGAGTGGCTGTGGTGCCAATCAAGCAGGGGCTGCTGGGTCCTGGATGGTGTCAAGCTTCTGCAGTGTTGTTGGAGCTGCCCCCATCTAGGCAAGTGGGATATTCCATCACACTCCGGACTTGTACCTTGTAGGTGGTGGACAGGCTTTGGGGAGTCAAGGAGGTGCGTTGCTCGTTGACGCCTCATGGACATTGAGCAGAGGCTCTTTCTCGGCTTGAGTTTGATCAGGGAGTGGGATCCTGTGAAGTCACACCTGGCAGGAATTTGTGCCGGATGCTGAGCAGGGCACTGAGACTAAGGGAAGAGAAGCGAAGGAACATTTTCTTGCCTTTCTGATAAACGTGACGTACACGAGCCCCCATCTCTCCACCAAGGCAAGTCAGTCATCAACCGGGATGGTTATTGACCATAACATGTTTCCTCTTGTGTTGTAAGCTTCCCTCTTAAACTTTCCCCATTTCCCTCCGCCCATTCCTCATTTCTAGGCTGCATTCTCCTCTCTCTCTCTCTCTCTCTCTCTCTCTCTCTCCCTGTTGCAGCTCCCACTGGTTAAACAGGTTAGGGACTGTAAAAAAAAAATAAAAAGCAAAGAGGCCAAAGCTCAGTGATGCGAAACAGGCGGTGACCCTGAAAGGTCAAGCTGTGAATCAGGCACTGACATTCCAGGCCAGCGTTAGCTTGGAATGGTAAACTTCGACAACACTCCGCACCGATTCACCAGCTTGAGCAAACAGCTCACCATCTTAAAAAGGGACAGTACCACCTCCCGGTATGGGGGTGGAGTGTCTCGCTCGACTGAGCTGCCAGTACCAAGGAAGTTGGCCTAGCTCTTGCACCCCTCTCCCCGCCAATGGGTGCAGCCAATTTGCAGCGAGGGAACCAATATCAGGCCTCAGTGGCCCAGGGTTAGAGGGACACTGGAGGGTTTGAGCTATAGGGAAAGGTTGGGGCTGTTCCCTCCCCAAGTGTCGGAGGCTGAGGGATGTCCTTATAGAGATTTGTAAAATCATGAGGGGCATGGACAGGGTGAATAGCCAAGGTCTTCTCCCTGGGATGGGGGGAGTCCAAAACGAGAGGGCATAGGTTAAAAGTGAAAGGGGAAAGATTTAAAAGGCACCTAAAGGGCAACCTTTTCATTCAGAGGGTGTTGTGTGTATGGAATGAGCTGCCAGAGAAAGTGGTGGAGGCTGGTACAATTACAACATTCAAAAGGCATCTGGATGTGTATATGAATAGGAAGGGTTTAGAGGGATATGGATCAAATGCTGGCAAACAGAACTTGATTAATTTAGGATACCTGGTCAGCATGGACAAATTGGACTGAAGGGTCTGTTTTCGTGCAGCACAGCTCTATGATAGAGTCAACCTCTTTGTAGATGAAGATAAGATGAAGATGTGCTACTAAGGATGATAGAATTAAGCATTGGTGAGGTCATGTTGAGAAGTGGGGGGCATCAGAAGAAGTGAGGAGAGAGAGGGGAGAAGAGAAGGGAGGGGAGAGGAAGAGAGGGAGGGAGGAAGAGAGAGAAAAGAGAGAGAGAGACAGAAAGAGTGAGAGTGAGAAACAAAAGAAACAGCCTTGCATTTATCTAGCACCCCGCACGGCCACAGGGTATTCCAAAGGTCCTCACATCAAACAATGTACTTTTGAGGCCGTTTTTCACTGTCAGATACACAGCATGGCACATGCGCTCAGCAAGATTCCACAATAGGAGATAGTCGGCTGAATCACTTCTTATTTCGGGTGCTGGTCGAGGGAGTCGTCACCAGATCAGCACTTTTATGATTGGACCACTGGAGTGGGAGGGGTCACCATGCATGCTCCCCCATCCCGAGGGGGCTGACGGAGCCCCCTCTAAAAGGTAGGCATCTATTGGTCAATTCCATCAGGTCTTTGATCCGAGAGTTTCCACACAAATCTCTGAAGTTAAGAGTCAGTAGGGAGATGGAATGCTGATCTTTATTTAAGAGGGTACGAAAGTAGGGAGTTCTCTCTAAAACTATACAAAGCACTTGTCAACCACAGCTGGAGCATTGCAGACAGTTTTCAGCTCCTCCTCCACAGAAAAGATACCCTGGCATTGGAGGCTGTCCAGAGAAACTCCACTAGGCTGGTAGCAGGTCTGGAGGAGAGGTTGAGTAGTTTTGGCCTGTACTCATTGGATTTTAAAAGTCTGAGGGGCGACTTTATTAAAACATACAAGATCCTTAAAAGACTTGACCAAGTAGATGTGAAAAGGTTGTTTCCCACTTCTGATAAAGTCCAGAGCCAGACAGCATAATCATAGAAGCCCTACAGTGTGGAATCAGGTGATTCAGCCCATCGAGTCCATACTGACCCTCTGAAGAGCATCCCTCCCAGACCCGGATTCCTACCCTTTATTTCCCACGGCCAATCTACCTAACCTGCACGTCTTTGGACTGAGGGGGGAAATCGGACCACCCGGAGGAAACCCACACAGACATGGGGAGAACGTGGAAGCTCCACACAGACACAGTCACCATGCTGCCCAAATCTCGGAATACCATTATGAGAAGGGGAGTATCGATGTTGGAAGCCAGTCTGAGCTCCACAACAGCCCCGTTGCTGTTGACGGAGACCCGAAAAAGTTACCTCCCGATCTCCCCACACCCCAACTCTGGCAAAGCATCGTCCTCAAGAACACACGACCCAGATTGCAAACACAGGGAACCTATCCTGAGCTTCTGCTCACTATTCCCCCAAAGACTGCACGCAATCTCCCATTTCATTCCAGCAAGCCCCTGGGGCACCCCAATTGAAGACTTCCGTGAAGGATTGCTATGGTCACCAGAACTCAAGCCAACAATGCCACCCAGCAGAGGAAGACAACATGTCCGGGTATGCACTGCGTGCAGTTTGACAGGAGCTAACAAGATAAGGTCAATGAATGGCTCATGCCCAAACTTCTCGGTCCCAAGGCACAGGGCTTTTGTTCTTAAGCTGCAGTTCCGTTGGGAGTTCCTCCTGATCAAAGCCTTTCAACTCGACTCTCTGGACGGTGTAGTCGCGAATAAGAAAGGCCAGTCCATCTTCACACGGCATCTTGTCGGGGACCTGCATTTATACGGCACCTTTCTGACCATCAGTCTCCAGCCAGCGGAGTACACGTTTGTCACTTGCTATAGAGCGACATTTACAACAGTGCACTCTCACACAGCAAGATCCCACAGAGCGTAATTTAATTGTGATTAATGGGAACGCAGTAGCAGCAAACCCATTGGACTTATCCAGATCACTGGGTAAGTCACTGGGTGGGTGGGGACACAGTTTGGAGTCCCTCTATGGCAGATGGTGTAATTTTAGTTCAATAAAATCTGGAATTTAAATT
This sequence comes from Hemiscyllium ocellatum, assembly GCF_020745735.1. Classification (NCBI taxonomy): domain Eukaryota; kingdom Metazoa; phylum Chordata; class Chondrichthyes; order Orectolobiformes; family Hemiscylliidae; genus Hemiscyllium; species Hemiscyllium ocellatum. The sequence continues at coordinate 27,548,488 of NC_083442.1, read as the reverse complement.
AACTAGGCTAACAATGTCCATGTTACCAGTAACACATGGTAAAAACTCGACTGGTTGAGTTATGTCCTTTAGTGAAAGAAATCAACCATCCTTACCCAGTCTGGCAACACGTGACTCCAGCCCATATCCCATGAACTAATATAAAACCAGTTGGTGCTGGAGGACGAGCTGTTGTCTATAGATAAAAGGGGGAAGTCTTTGCTCACTCCTTGCAACTGTTTGGGGTGAGGGACACCGAGGCCTAGGTTTAAGGTCTCATTGGAAAGACAGCACATCCAACATTACAGGCCATGAGACACAGCAGCATTCAGCCCTTTGCGTCTGCTCCACCATTCAGTGGAGGTCATGGCTGATCTTATCACCCTCAATTCCAATTTTCCTGCCTTTAGAGTCATAAAGGTATACAGCATGGAAACAGACCCTTCGTCCCAACATATCCATGCCAACCAGGTTTCCCTAACTGGATTGGCCCCAGTTTTCTCTGCGTTTGGCCCATATCCCTCTCAACCCTTCCTATACATGGATTTTTACCACCTATGACCACGAGTTAGGCACTAGTTTTTGACGAAAGGATCATTTCCTGTGCTGTAGGCCTCTATGACCCTTGATTCCCTCAGGGTCGCGGTGCAAATGTCAGGCCAGATTTGGGTCTCTAGATGTGCACCTTCCACCTCAGAAGCAAATCCACCTTTGGACACACACAACAACTTGGTACTTATCTAGTGCCTTTTAACACAGAGAAACATCGAGACTTATTAATTATCAAGGTGAAATGCACAAGTGGAAGAAAATCCCTCACATCTGGATTTGCTCCTCTTGTTTGTTTTCACGTGCATAAACACAAGGCCAAGATTCAACAGGGAAAAAAAAGAAGCTTTTAATGGCCTTCAGGAATGATGGGTATAAATCATCACCTTCCTTTGATCAACAAGATCAAAGTGACTCTGGGTAATTCTCGGCATACCCAATGGCAGGATGCTGAGTGTGTGAAAAGGGGTGGGGAGAATATCAGTTTTGTTTTCGTGCTTAAATCTCCAAAAAAAAACGTAAAAGGAGTCGCAGTCACAATAGCAGATGCTCCGCTATTTAATTATCACCAGGAGCTTCATATATCTGATTTAACCCAGGAGGCTCAGCAAGACCAACACAAACTGATTGGATACACAGCACCATGAGTACGCGTAACCCTCACACTCCCACTGCCCACAAGCATTTCGCATCAGCAATGACCAAGGGGCCTTAAAATAATCTGTTACCGAGCCAAAGGAAGAGGCGGCACTGGGATGGCAGGCCTAGATCAAAGGGCGGCTCAGCGGTTAGCACTGCTGCCTCATAGCACCAGGGACCCAGGTTCGATTCCAACCGTTGTCTGTGTGCAGGCTACACATTCTTCCAGTCTGTTTGTGGGTGTCCTCTCAGTCCAAAGATGCGCAGGTTAGCGTGGACTGGCCAGGCTAAGTTGTCCATAATGTCCAGGGAGGCATGGGGAATGTAGGGCTCCACACTATGCACCCACAGTGTAGGGATTCTATGATATTTCACAGCACACGGGGCACACTGCCTGACAGCGGGAGATTCAAAGCTGGCTTTCAAAAGGATCACTACCCAGCAAGATAAAATGCAGGACTACAGGGGTAAAAATTAAAGGGAACTGAACTAACTGAAGTTGTTCTTGCAAAGGGCCAACACAGCCACAATGGACTGAATGGCCTGTTTGCATGTTGCAACCATTAAATAATAACTTGATTTAAGAGACTGGTTTCAAAGTAGTGCCTTAAAGGTGGACAGAGATGGTGAGGTTTACTGAGGCAATTACTAAACGTGGTATTTTAGCAGCCAAAGGGATCTTTAGGATAGGCTGCATTTGCCTCCAGTTTCTGAACACTGACTGGGTATGAGGCACATTGAATATTGCTCCTTCTCAAATATCCTGGATACATGTTAATGTCTTGTAGACCAAGGACCTCTGACCATAGTTGGCATTGGCCAAGGATGATATCAGACTTGACTGCGATGCCCACCAGAGTCAAATACGCTCGCCCATCCTCAGAGTTTACAGATCAAGATCAGACATTCTTTTACAGGACCCCCGTGTCCTCCGGATCATCCTGTCTATGACAATGTCTGCTCTCATTATTGCCTCCTTTTATATGAATTTGGTCCATGGGTGGGCAGTGGGGTAAAGGTTTAATCGCTGAGATGACAGAAATCAGATTCAGTTCAAACAATCTAAAAGCAATTCGGGCTCCTGGGGTCTGAAGAAACCATTGAGGTATTCCTCATAATGGGAAGAGGGGCATAATCCATGGCGCAGACTGGCACATTCCAAGGTCAAGACAATGTGCTGAGGGACGTAGTCAAGCTTAGGGCAGATGCTGCCAAGGTGAAATGGGGAAAGACCCTGCTTAAGGTAAATTTTAAAAATTCATTCACAGGATGTGGGCAGCTCTGGCCAGGCCAGCATTTATTGTCCGTCCCTCCTTGCCCAGAAGGCAGTTAAGAGTCAACCACACTGCTGTGGGTCTGGAGTCACATGTAGGCCAGACCGGGTAAGGATGACAGTTTTCCTCCCTAAAAGGACATTAGTGACCCAAATGGGGCAAATGTGGGTGTGTGTTTACCTACAAAATCTCCCACAATGTGGCCCTCACCCACTTATTACAAATTCAATCCCCCATCCCTCTGCGAATGTAGCAAAGGGGATTTTCCACCAGGGTCTGGTGTGTTAGAGCACCTGTAACCCACTTCAACTTCAGAAAGCCACAGCCTTTCCAGTTTGCACAGTGGGTTAAAGCACTCTCACCCCTTTAACAGAGTCAGAAGATCGGGAGTTCAATTCCCCTTCTGGCTTTGAGCTCCTGACCTCACTCGAAACGTCAGTGCAGCACTGACGGGGAACTGTAATTAAGAGTAAGTGAGACAGATCAATAAGGGAGCAGAGGTACAGGTGGGTAAAGTAGCACAGGAATAGGCTCACAAACATTGGGCCATAGCGGCTGGGTCCGGTGGCTGTTCCTGTGGCAGGAATTTGATATAAATTCTATCGATAGCACCGGAGCTGGCATTTTTCACATAAAACATTGAACTAAGTCTGGGTCAACATAGAAACCACTTTAAGGATTCCCAAGGACATGAAAGGGACCATTACAAAAGAGCTCTTTCTTTCTTTTTTTTTGGAATGGCTTTAAGAGCTGACAGGCACAACACTGTAAATAACCAGAGGAGAAAGGTAGCTTCTTCAGAACTAAATAAATCAGGAGGAGCAGTATTTCTGTGCAGCAGGCAGTGAGCAGACGCCAGCTGTGTTTATTCAGAAGGCTATCTCTAATCCTATAGCTTCTTGTCATTATCTCTGACTAGAGTCCATTATCCCCAACTGGAGTCCATCTTCCTGTAGGTGACATGTTAAATGTAATTCAACACCAGAATTTTTATACTAATCAGAAGTCTTTTGTCAGGCCTTTATCTGACTACAATTACCACATGACCTATTAATAATCCCTTCCAAATGGAAGTTCAATTTGACTCCCAAGAATGGCTACCAGATTTAACATTTCTTTCAGGGCTGGACTGTCACTGAATTAGACAATTAACCCTTTCCCGCTCAGTCATGTGGCTCAGGGGGCAGCCACTCTGAGTCACAAGGTTCTGGGATGACATCCAAACAACACCCCCACCCAAAGCCCCTTCTCACCCATCCCTGGGTCAGGGCTGGAGCAGAAACCTCCTGTGCGGCACAGGCGCACTGCTGCAGTGTTGGAGGTGCCACCTTTTGAGTGAAGTGTCAAGACTACTCGGCGGATGTGCGCGGTCTCGAGGCAGCACCTTGAGGAGATGCAGTGCCGTCCTCCGCACCACCCTCCGGCCAGTGTTACTGCAACAACGTTACCCGGTCATGACAGCATTGCTGATTTGAGCGATCTTGCTGCGCACCAATTGGTTACTATGTTTCCAACATCACAGCAAACACTTTGAAAGTATTGCATTGGCTGTAAAGAGCTTTGCGATGTCTAGGGGATTTGTAAAGTCCTGTATAAATCCAAGTCCTTTGCCTTTCATTTGATTAGTACTGTCAGCCAGACAACTCCCACGTCAGAAAGCTGTTGAAGATCCATCTGAAGACCGACTGTGTGCAGTCAGCAGAGAAGAGAATTTGACTTGACGCCAATGACCTCCATAGTCAAATGAAGTCAAATCAACTGGTTATTCTTTTTTTTAAAACTTGAAATGCAGAAAATAGGAGCAGGAGTAGGCTAATCAGCTCCTTGAGCTTGCCCCACCATTGACCTAAGCCATTGGCTGATCATCCAACTCAGTCCCCTGGTCTCGCTCATGTCCCATGCTCTTTGACCCCTTTAACCCCAAGAATTAGATTAGATTACTTACAGTATGGAAACAGGCCCTTCCAGCCCAACAAGTCCACACCAACCCACCCAGACCCATTCCCCTACATTTTCCCCTTCACCTAACACTACAGACAATTTAGCATGGGCCAATTCACCTGGCCTGCACATCATTGGACTGTGGGAGAAACCAGAGCACCCGGAGGAAACCCACGCAGACACGGGGAGAAGGTGCAAACTCCACACAGTCAGTCGCCTGAGGCGGGAACTGAACCCGGGTCTCTGGCGCTGTGAGGCAGCAGCGCTAACCACTGTGCCACCATTATGTCTAACTCCTTCTTGAAAACTCTCAATGTTTGGCCTCAACTGTTCAGGCCAACACTTATTGCCGATCCCACATTATTCCACAGAAAGTGCTGGAGAGGTACCTGAAGCCAGGGAGTCTTTCCATTGCAGAAACCACTGCAATGCTCTTAGGGAGGGAGCTCTTGGATTTGAATCCAGCGGCAGTGAAGTAACTGTGATATATTTCCAAGTCAGGGTGGCGCGTGGCTTGGAGAGGAGCCTGTAGTGGGTGATGTTTCTGCATATCTGCCATTATAATCCTTCCAGTTGCTACAGCAGTTGTAAATGGCATGCACTGCTGCTACTGAGTATCAGTGATGGAGAGAGTGGATGTTTGTGGATGTGGTGCCAATCAAGTGGGCTGTTTTGTCCTGGATAGCATCAAGCTTCCTAGAATCAAAACGTCATACAACACTTCCCAGGGCCTTACCGTCAATTGTATAAGTCCTACCCTGGTTTGTGTTATCAAAATGCAATTCCTCACATTTATCCAACTTAAACTCCATCTGTCTCTCTTCAGCCCATGGACCCAATTGATCAAGATCCCGTTGTAATCTTAGATAACCTTCTTCACTTTCGGCCATACCACCAATTTTGGGTGTCATCCACAAACTTAATCACCATTCCTCCTAAATTCTCATCCAAATTGTTGATATAAATGACAAACAGCAGTGGACTCAGCACCAATCCCTGTGGAACAGGCCTCCAGCTCAGAAAACAACCCTCCACCACCAGCCTCTGTCTCCTACCGTCAAACCAATATTGTATTCAGCTGACAAGCTTCCCGAGTCCCACGTGATCTATCTTTACTGATCAGCCTACCATGTAGAACCTTGTCAAGGGTTTGAGTGTTACTGGAGCCACTCTCATCCACGTAAGTGAGGATAATTCCACCGTATTCCTCACTTGTGCCTTGTAGATTGTAGACAGACTCTGGGGGGACAAGAGGCGAATTACTCACCAGTAACAACTACCTGGTAAAGGAGCAGTGCTCCGAAAGCTAGTGCTTTCAATTAAACCTGTTAGGCTATCACCTGCTGTTGCATGATTTTTAACTTTGTACATCCCAGTCCAACACCAGCATCTCCAAATCAGTACTTATGCACCTAGTCTAGTTCAATTTCTGGTCAATGGTAATCTCCAGAATGTAAACAGTGGTGGATTCAGTGATGCCAATGCCATTGAATGTCAAGGGACATGTCAATTTATTAGAGTAGATTAGATTCCCTACAGTGTGGAAACATGCCTTTTGGCCCAACAAGTCAACACTGAACCTCTGAAGAGTCCCATTTCCCTCTGACTAATGCACCTACGGGCAATTGAGCACAGCCGATTCACCTGACCTGTGGGAGGAGACCAAACAGACAGGGGGAGAATATTCAAACTCCACACAGACAGCCGCCCAAGGCTGGAATCGAACCTAGGACCCTGGTGCTGTGAGGCAGCAGTGCTAACCACTTAGCCACCATTACATCCCTTAGGCTAACTCTTATTGGAGATAGTCATTGCTCGGCACTTGTGTGGCAGGAGGTTTCCTTGCCACTTTATCTGCCTGAGCCTGGATCTTGCCTAGGTCTTGCCACACATGGAAATGAACTGCTTCAGGAGCAGCAATGCTGTGAATGTGCATGAGCAGGGTGGTTATGCTACTGGACTAGTAACAAAGAACACTGGGGTCATAGTCTGCTGATACAAGTTTACCACAGTCGCTGATGGAATTTAAATTAAGCCAGAAAACCACTTTAAAAAAAAACAGGAACCTAAACACCTAGGTCTCTCTGGTAGATAACACTAGCCTGGGTCCTACCATTAATTGAACTGAATCTTATTGTTGTTTGTTTCACCAAAGTGCACCTTACAAATTGCCCAAGTTAAATACCATCTGCCAATCCTCAGCCCATTGACCCAGCTAATGTCTATTATAATGGCAATGATGAAACTACTAGCTGGGCATTAAACCCATTTAACTCCCAGATGCACTGCCGGCTGCTCTTATCTAGTATGGACGACACGGGACTCCAGATCCAGGGTAAGGCGGCTGACGTTTAATGACGTCTGAAGAGGCAAAGGAGACCACTCAGTTCTATTCAAGGGGATACCTACAACCACCAACTCGGGGGCAATCAAGAATGGTCAATAAATACTGTCCTCACCTGCGATGTCCACATCTCACGCCTCAACTGGAAAACAATAATCTGCTCAAATCCCTCACTGACCTACCTCTGCTCCTGCCTCAGTCCATCTGCTGCTGAAACCCTCAGCTATGCTGTTATCACCTTCAGCCCTGACTGGCTACTTCCCTCTACAAAACAACAATAGCTCATTCCATAATACTTTTTTTTTATTCATTCACAGGATGAGGGTGTCACTAGCCAGGTCAGCATGTATTGCCCAGAGGGCAGTTAAGAGTCAGCCACATTGCTGTGGGTCTGGTGTTACACGTAGGGTAAGGATGGCAGATTCCTTCCCTGAAGGGGATTACTGAACCAGATGGGCCTTTCCAACAATGGGCTCATGGTCATCATTAGATTCTTAATTCCAGATTTTTCATTGGAAATTAAATTCCACCATCTGCTGTGGTGGGATTTGAACCTGGGTCTCTGGAATAACAATCCAGCGATAATACCACTAGGCCATCTTTCCTTCCTCTTCTACTCTTGCCCTATCCCACCCAGTGTCCCAGCCGCCCATCACCCATGCCCCTACATTGAGTTCTGCCTCCCTCAAACCTCCCTTCAAATTAAAATTCCTATCCCACCCTTTCTCCAATCACTCAAGCCCTACAACTCGACGTTGGCATGGAGAGGGAAGACTGGCCGTGACTGAGCTGAATGGCCTTTACCTCCTCCCAAATCCTTCAACAGAAAAGAGAGCGTGCGCAAATGATTTGCATGCAATGTACCCAAGCTTTCCTTGTACAAACCGGGGAGATCTTTCAGATCGCGAGCTTTTCCTTAAGATCCTAGGGACTGGAACTATGGTGCTCTACGTAAGCACTCATTGTCCCTTAACAACGCAGTGCATAAATGAAACTTCAAAGAGTGTACAGCGTATCATGGAACCTTATGGTCGAGCTGCTTTCTCAGAGTATCTTAGAGTTACTATGGCAGCAGAACCTCTTCAATGTTTAATGGTCTTTCAACTACAAGTAGAGGTAACATTTCAGTACTATAAATAGATGCTTCCTATTTCGGTCAATCAGCTTAATTAGGTGTTCTTTCTATAAATATCAGTGATAGACTGATTGGATTTACAATCTCTCTCGTACATGCATTGGATGACTATTATTAATGAAAGGCAACTTTGAAGCTTCAGCTGATTGTAACCAAGATCATTAAAGAGTCAGAATGGTTTTACTGCTCACAGGGATTTTCTCGTCAACCTGTTCCAAGATGTTATCACATCGACTTTGGAACAGGTGAGGCTAGAACCCAGATCTTCTGCTGCAGAGGTAGGGGCAATACTGCAGTGTCACAGTAGACCCAAGGACCAACCAACAGCTTTTAGACCCCGGTGTAGAGATGTTACCACAACTCTGGGGGTTGGGTCTTTAACCCAGGCATCCTAGCTCAGAGGTTGGGTCACTACCACCGTGCCACAAGACTCCCTTTCCAATGCCCCATCGCTTCACAAGGAGTTTCCAAGTGTTGCTGTTATCCTGGCCAATAGCCTCCTGAGAACACTGTCAGTAATTGCAAAAGTTGGGGCTGACGTAGAAGTCGCACACGTGGGAATAGGGTGGACTGAGTCTCAGGGCCAACATCTCACTGTGTGACAATGAGACATGAGCCACTTGCTTCGTTTCGGCATCTCCATCAAAAGGACGTGCCACCATTTCCCTCTTTCACCAGCAAGTGGTCACGGTTCAGGACCTTCGTGTCAATCCATAAGTATTTCTGAAACACAGCCTGGGGGCTCCATTGTTTGTCTGCTTTAGTCAAAGCAGTCAATGCCAACATGCAGCAAGACCAGGACTATGTCCAGGTTTGGACTGAAAATAACATTCGCATTACATCAGTGCCAAGCAAAGACCATCTCCAACACGAAACGGTCTGACCACCACCCCTTGGCATTCAATGGTGTCACCATTTCCCAAGGTCAACTGTCTGCGGCTTACCATTGACCAGAAACTGAACTGGACTAGCCATAAAAACAGACAAGAGCAGGACAGAGGCTGGGAATCCTGCAGTGAGCAACTCAATTCCTGACTCCCCACAGCCTGTCAACCATCTAGAAGGCCCAAATGGGACGGTTTACTCCCCACTTGCCTGGATGGGTGCAGCTCTGACCCATGACAGCAGAATCTCTGACACTACACAGGGAAGATCCCAGGATGGGAATTGGACCCTGTGTGCTGTTGCTCCCAACCTGATCTACAATAACTGTCCAGCCCAGTGCACTTCACACAATTCCCCCATCCTTCTCCCCCACTTTAGGGAGTCATGTGGGTTGCTCACTGCAGGATTCCCAGCCTCTGTCCTGCTCTTGGAGCCACTATGTTTTAATCATCGAATCCCTACAGTATGGAAACAGGCCCTTTGGCCCAACAGGTCCCTGCCCTATTACCCCTGACTAATGCACCTAACCTACACATCCCTGAACACTATGGGCAATTTAGCATGGCTGAAAATGTGTCGCTGGTTAAAGCACAGCAGGTTAGGCAGCATCCAAGGAACAGGAAATTCGATGTTTCGAGCCACAGCCCTTCATCAGGAATGAGGAGAGGGTGCCAGGCAGGCTAAGATAAAAGGTAGGGAGGAGGGACTTGGGGGAGGGGCGATGGAGATGTGATAGGTGGAAGGAGGTCAAGGTGAGGGTGATAGGTTGGAGTGGGGTGGGGGCAGAGAGGTCAGGAAGAAGATTGCAGGTTAGGAGGGCGGTGCTGAGTTGAGGGAACCGACTGAGACAAGGTGGGGGGGGGGGGGGGTGGGGGGGAGAGGGGAAATGAGGAAACTGGAGAAACCTGAGTTCATTCCTTGTGGTTGGAGGGTTCCCAGGCGGAAGATGAGGCGCACCTCCTCCAGCCGTCGTGTTGTTATGTTCTGCCGATGGAGGAGTCCAAGGACCTGCATGTCCTCGGTGGAGTGGGAGGGAGAGTTAAAGTGTTGAGCCACGGGGTGGTTGGGTTGGTTGGTCCAATGCTACAATTTAGCATGGCTAACTCACTTAACCTGCACATCTTTGGATCGTGGGAGGAAACCACACGCAGACACGGGGAGAACGTGCAAACTCCACACAGACAGACAGTCACCCGAGACTGGAATCGAACCAGAGCCCCTGGTGCTGAGAGGCAGCAATGCTAACCACTGAGCCACCGTGCTGCCCAATGGGAAAAAAAAATCGATTATTTTCTGCTTGTCTGACAACTCGTGCAAAGATGCCTACACCCTTTGGAAGAGCTTGAAGCAAGATGACTCTCCCTTTCCCAGTGAACCATTACTACCTGCTGAGCCACTCCAGTGAACCGTGTATGTGTTTTGCAGGTGAGAGCAAGTGGTCAGTGTCCTGATACCGGAATACCTGGAGAATAGAGAAACACCATCCAGCCTGACCCATCCAGCTCAGCCGGCCGAGATCACTTTGTCTAAACCCCCGCCTGGAGTAAAACAAACCATGTCCACCCACTGAGGCAGCTCCTTCCTCTATCCCACTGGAAGATGGCAATTGTTAGAGCTCAGAGTGTTTAAAATGCTTGGGAATGTTACACTGGTTGGGGAGAAGGTTAGTGGGCAGATGGAAAATGCACTTCATAAAGTATTTTACACACAGTGAGCGACACCACAACTTACAAAGTTGGATAACATGTCAACTATTCTATGCAAAACAAGATCCCATAAGAGGGAATATAGAGCCAGTGGATCGCCTTTGACTTGCTGGTTGTGATTCTGAGAGCAATGATACATTGGAAGATTGCCCACGCCTGCTGTCTGGTTTGCTGTGTAGCTAGTACGTGGGAGCTTCCCTATCCACTTGATGCCATCCCAACATCCCATCCCAATCGAGATTCCTTTAGCCGTGCCAGGATGTCAAACACACACTGCCTGCAGATCAGGGCAGGGCGGGAGAGAAAGACAGAGACAGAAATGACGTGGAGGTGCCGGTGTTGGACTGGGCTGGACAAGGTCAGAAGTCAGACGACACCAGGTTATAGTCCAACAGGTTTGTTTGAAAGCAGCGCTACTCCAAAAGCTGGTAATTTCAAATAAACCTGTTGCGATGATAATCTGGTGTTGTGTGATTTCTGACAGAGACAGAGAGACAGAGTGTGTGCTAATAACCCAAGCCAAACACACACCATCATCTTCAGTGCCGAAGACAGGTTTTACATTTTTCTTTCAAAACAAAAATTGGTTGGAATTCAGCATTTTAAGGGAGAAACATGTTGAAACAGGATGTGTAGATAGCAGATGTCCACAGCAAGTTTCAAGAGCAATAATTCAAGCGAGCCAGGGAGATAATGCTTACAAAGTTCAATAAGGCCGCTGGATTCAATTACTCATTGCAGGCATTTGTTATTCATTACATTGTATAAACTAACCAATAATGTTCTTCCCGTTCGCCAGGGAAAGGAGAAATGTGGCGTGCTTCAAGTTAGGAGGAGAAAAATTCCTTATAAAGTAATCCCACTCCGACCCTCAGTTGGGTCAGCAACGTGTGAAGCATTGGTCTCTTCATGGCAGCAGGCCATTCAGCCCCTCGAACCTGCTCCTCCTTTCAGTCTGCAGCTACACTTCATCGTCCCGGTGCGATCTTCCAGTCTTGGTTGCTGGAATTTCAAGTTGACCATCTCCCCCACCCCCTCCCCAGTCAAACCAGGCTGCCAGCCACAGCAGCTTCTGAAAGAGAAAGTTCCAGATCTCTCCAATCCTTCGTGTGAAGGAGTGCTTCCTGACGCTGGCCCGGAATAGCCTCGGCCTAATTTTCAGGCTGGGATCCATCGTCCTGGGCTCTCCCTCCGAGGGGGAATGGATTCCACACCCCTCAACTCCACCACCTTTTTGCTCTTTAATGGGTGGTGGGCGGTGCTGCCAAGGCAAGCATTTGATGCTTATCCCTAATTGCCCTTCAGTGGCCATTTCAGAGGGCAGTTTAGAGTCAACCACATAGATGTGACTCCAGACCCACTGCAAACTGACACACCAGATAAGAATGACAGGTTTCTCTGGCCTGAAGTATGAACCCCAGAGATCGTTTATCACGGTCACTGTAACTGAGACAAACTTTCAATTCCGTTATTTTAAATGAATTAACCTTAAATTCCACTGGGTTCTGTGACGGGATTCAAACCCGCCTCCCCCCCCCCCTCCCCCTCCCCCTCCAGTGTTATCCTTAACCCAGAGGCCCAGGATAATGTCCCCATAGTCCCAGAGACCCACTCCCTCATTAGAGAGGGAGGAGGATGGCTGATGGTTCACCGGAGGGTTACCATTTGTCAGGGAAGGTTGAAACAGAAACATAGAAGGTAGTAGGAGTAAGCTATTTGGCCCCTCGAACCTGCTCCACCATGCAATACAATCATGGCCGAAGATCAAGCTCAATACCCTAATCCCAGCCTCCTCCCATATCCGTTTAGCCACAAAAGCTATATCTACCTCCTTCTTGAAAACACACAATGTTTTGGCCTCGACCACTTTCTGTGGGAGTGAATTCCAGAGGCTCACCACTGTCTGGGTGAAGACATTTCTCATCTCATTCTGAAAAGGTTTACCCCTTTTCCTAGCTCTGAGGGGATGGGAACCTAACGGTACCCTCAGCCTATACAGGAACTGAACTTTCACTGTTGGCATTGCTCTGCATCACAAACCAACCATCCAACCAACTGAGCTAACCACCTCCCAGCCAGTGGCTTACTAATCCAGAGGCAATACTACTGTGCCACCCTCTCCCTGCGTTTCTTTCAAGTTTCTCTCTGTCTCACCGATTAACCTTTTTATAATAATCAGAAAGACCTCAGTTAGCTATTTAAAGTAATGTAAACCTGGTCAATGCACATGCTTCTCAGTGTTTAACCCTTTCAGACTCGGTATCATTCTACTACACTCAGTCCAGTGTTGAAAAGGCGTGTCAAAGGTGATCGAGAATGAGCACCTCAAGGGGTCCTGAGACACAGTGGTAATGTCCCTATACTTGTTCTATCCCACCCTGGCAATATTTTTCTACAACCTCCATCATCGGGGAGAAGGTACAGAAGCCTGATCACAGGCACCAGCCGGTTTCAAAACAGTTTCTACCCTACTGTTGTTAGAATACAGAATGGACTCTCAAACTCTTAACATTCGCCTGTCCCTATGTTTTTGTTTTTGCCGCTGTTTACTTATTATTTACTTATCTGTGCTACTTAACTCTGTGATCTGCCTGTACTGCTCGCAAGACAAAGCTTTCACTGTGCCTCGGTACACGTGACAATAAATTCAATTCAGTTCAGAGAGCTGGGTTTGAATCTAATATGACAAACGCTGGCAAATGGGACGAGATTAATGTCGGATATCTGGTCGGCATCGACAAGTGGATTGAAGGTTTGTTTCCGTGCTGTACAGCTCTATTACTCTGCAGATGTGAGTTCATATTCCAACAGTTGATTGAAAAGAAGTAGATGAGTACCCCACTGATTTTATCCATTGATCAAGGACAACCGTGGTTCATACATAATCAGAGCATATGTAGTCCATTCAGCCTTCAAGCTTCCTTCATCATTCAAAGGGCTCTTGTGGTACGGTGGTAGTATCCCGACCTCTGAGCCAGGAGTCTCAGGTTCAAATCCCATGTGCTCCAGAGGTACATAATAACATTGCAGAACAAGTTCATTAGAAAACACCAACAGCGCAGGTTCAATTCCCGACATTGAGCATAATCGTTTCAGAGATGGGGGGGGGGGGGCAGGTGTTGAGAGATAAATGGGAGGAGGGTGGGGGGACGGTAGCTGGGAATGCGATCACCATTCACCCACCCACCACCTCCATCTATCTTTTTCCTCCTCCACCTACCTATTACCCCCAGCTCTTCCTGGTAGCTGGGAATGCATTAGGTAGATGGAAGGGGGGGGGGGGGTGATGGTGATCGCATTCCCCTCAGCCCCCTCCCATTTATCTCTCAGCCCCCTTGCCCCCCCCCCCCCCCCCCCCCCCCATTCCAGGTGAAGAGCTTATGCTTGAAACGTCAATTCTCCTGCTCCTTGGATGCTGCCTAATCGGCTGTGCTTTTCCAGCACCAACACTCTTCCAACTCTGATCTCCAGCATCTGCAGTCCTCATTTTCTGCTAGCATACATCTGTTCCTATTTTCTATGTGGATGAATTCTGCCTCTGTGCGAGTCCAAATCGTCCAAAAATCAGTCAACAATATCATCGATATTGGAGTTATCACTTAATAAAGATTGAAAAAGGAGGTCCTGATAAATCAAAAAAGTAGGCATTGAGAAAAGTCATGAAGAGAACTCAGAAAAATTTTATTTTGAACTCTGCTCCAAAGAGGTGTGAAGCACAGACCTGTTTGCAGAGAATGGGTCCTTTCGTGTGAATCTCTCTCTTCTGGCAGTCAGAAATGTGTCACATGACAAAATCAATTGGTTTCCTGAAATTGGTTGTTAGTCCAGATGTTGGCACACTTGGGATTGTTCAGGTGCTACTTAATCATGGAACACCCCAAACAGTCGATGTCTTTTGCCCACAGTCCAAAGATGTGCCGGTCAGGTGAATTGGCCATGCTAAATTGCCCGTAGCGTTAGGTGCATTAGTCAGAGGGAAATGGGTCTGGGGGCGTTGTTCTTCGGAGGGTCAGTGTGGACTTGTTGGGCTGAAGGGCCTGTTTTTACACTGTAGGGAATCTAATCTAATCTAATCTTGTTTTGGATTTTGAAAAAGTAGGTTGGTTATCAATGGGTCTTTACTCGACTTGCTACAAACAAGCCAAGAAAGGAGTCTTTTTGATTCTGTCAGGCACTGGCTGGGACATAAGGGCTGTACATCTGGCATCACACCAGCACCAGGCTTCATACCCAGTGAAACCTATATTAAATTGACATTGATAAAGTTGCTTGTCACATTGTCCGTCGCAAATACCTCGCATACATTCATTTATCTAGAAGTGTTGTGCAATTATAGGTGGAAATGTTGGTGGAAATCACAGAATTGTAGAATTAGGCCATTCAACTCATTGAGCCTACACTAGCTCTTCAAATGAGTATCAGTGACAGTCTCCTACAGATGCCCCAGACGCATGCACATTAGTTTTATCCAAAGAACCATCCAATACCCTCCTGAATATCTCAACAGAATTCCTGAAGTGTCCGTATGGTCTTATTCAAGACTTTCCAAAGCATTTTAAGGGGGAGGCTATGGCATAATGGCATTATCGCTGGATGGTTAATCCACAGACTCAGATAACGTTCTGGGGACCTGGGCTCAAATCCCACCAAGGCAGATAGTGGAACTTGCATTCGCTTGAAAAAATAACTCATGGAATTTGGAGTCTAGTGGTGACCATGAATCCATGTTCAAGTATTGGGAAAAATTTGTTCACTAATGGCCTTTCAGGAAGGAAATGCCATCCTTACCTGATCTGGTCTACATGTGACTCCAGACCCACAGCAATGTGGTTAACTCTTAACCGCCCTCTGGGATGGGCAATAAATGCTGGCCTAGAAGCAACACACTCTTCCCACAAATGAGTTTTAGATTAAATCTCTGACCCCTAATGTGCCGCAATCCCCTCCATGGACACACCATCTCCCTCCAGTTGGGAGCACTATTAAATGCTACCTGCAGTATGAAAAGTAACATCAGATGCCCATCATTTTTGCTGCCAGGGTTGGAAGGTTGAACTTCAGGCGGGTGCTGCTTTCCCTGGTGCGTCGGAGGCTGAGGGGTGACCTTACAGAGGTTTATAAAATTGTTAAAGGCATAGAGATAGGACAAATAGACAAAGTCTTGTCCCTGGGGTGGGGGAGTCCAGAACTAAAGGGCATAGGTTTAGGGTGAGAGGGGAAAGATTTACAAGGGACCTAAGGGGCAACTTTTTCACACAGAGGGTGGTGCATGTCTGGAATGAGCTGCCAGAGGAAGTGGTGGAGGCTGATACAATAACAACATTTAAAAGGCATCTGGATGGGTACATGAATAGGAAGGGTTCAGAGGGATATGGGCCAAGTGCTGGCAAAAGGGACTAGATTAGGTTGGGATATTGGGTCAGCATGGATGAGTTGGACTGAAGGGTCTGTTTCCATGCTGAACATCTCTATGATTATGAAAAGGTTGGAGTTTTTAAAAAAAAAATGTCTACTGACAGAATTGAGTAAAAAATGAGGTCTACAGATGCTGGAGATCACAGCTGCAAATGTGTTGCTGGTCAAAGCACAGCAGGCCAGGCAGCATCTCAGGAATAGAGAATTCGACGTTTCGAGCATAAGCCTTTCCTGATGAAGGGCTTATGCTCGAAACGTCGAATTCTCTATTCCTGAGATGCTGCCTGGCCTGCTGTGCTTTGACCAGCAACACATTTGCTACTGACAGAATTGGACATGGTTAATGAATTGGGTGAGATGGGGACATCAACCAAATCACTGGGCAGAGTGGTTGTGACAACAGAGTGAAGCACATCACTATTGGGATGGCCTACAGTAAGAGACCCCCATTATATACATTGACTCAGATCTCAATTGGAGTGACTTTGTGATTGGATTTAACTTGATTTCAAAGCATCCCTTGTTTACCGAGGTATTATCACACTCAAATGCAAAGGCTGAACATCTGTTCAATCCAATAAAGTATATGGCTTTAGCAGAGCGGTGAGGACTGTGAACATTTTGCCAGCTGCAGTTTAATGAAATCCATATGCCTTCATCCTGCAGCTCAACACACACACACACACACAAAAAACACCCGACGTGAACAGCCCCCGACATTATCAGTGATAAATGCTGCATTCACGATGGTCGCGAGAAACCTGCTGTATTTCCTCTTCTAGCCTCCATGCCCATTCCCAGATCACCCGTGTTAACTTTTGCAGGGCTACGATTTCACGGACAGCTTTCCAGCAGTTTTAAGTTTGGGTGGTGGGGACGGATTAGCTCCGTTGGCTGGACAGCTGGTTTTCAATACAGTGTGACGTCATCAGCATGGGTTCAATTCCCGCACCCGCTGAGGTGATCATGACGGTCCTGCCCTCTCCCCTCATCTGAGGCGTGGTGAACTTCAGGTTAAACGTACCCACCCGTCATCTCCCTTTCCAGAGAAAGCAGCTCTGATGGTGATTTGGCGTTTGCTGGGGAATGATTTGTGGCATCAGGTGACTCAGAATCTGGAGTACCTAGCTAACGCTGTGGGGGGTCGTGTGCTCAAATCCCACCCACCCGTGAAACTGAAATGTAATCTGCAATAAAATCTGGAAGCAAAATGTTATCATGGGAGCAGTAGCGACTGCAAATATTGTAAAAATCCGTCTGGTTCACTAATGCCCTTCAGCGTCGGAAATCCTTATCTGGTCTGGCCTACACGTGGGGTCGGCATGGACTTGTTGGACCAAAGGGTCTGTTTCTGAGCTGTACCTCTCTATGAATCTCTGAAATGGCCGAACAAGATACTCCTTTCAGGGGCAACTAGAGTTTGTTAATGAATGAGAGGTCAGCCCATATCCCATAAAAGAATAAAGAAAATCACCACGGTTAATCAGTCGTGCCTCCATGTCTGATAAGAGAGTGAGACCATGTTTAAATACAGGCCAACAGGAGTGCAGGGCACAGTGTTACAGTTACCAGGAAGATACAGAGATCATCATTAACATTAAAGAGATCCATTCAAAAGTCTGATAACTGCAATGGAAGATGCTGTTCTTGAATCTGTTAGCATGCATATACAAAACTTTAATATCTTCTGCCCTACATCCCACATTCACTCATTCGGTACTACACTCAGCTCAAGAAAGAAAACCTACCTCTGTATCACCCCCTCATGGTCACAGAGCATCCTCAAGTGCCCCACAGACAGTGAAGTACTCCCAAGTGTAAATTCTGAATCACTGCTCAATTTGCGCTCAGGAAGCTCAAACAGCAAGGTCATTGATAATCAGCTGATAAGGCATACTGGCCAATAGTTAACCTGCTCTTCAATCACATAGTGGGATCTTGTATATCCAACTGGGAGGGGCAAAGGCAGCCTCAACATCATGTCAGACAGCACCCCAGACAGTAGCAAACAAGGTTTTGTGTTAACATCTCTGCAGTGGGGAACATACACGTAAGAATCATCCAATATTTGGCCCATTGAGTCTGCACTGATACGGCAAAGAGCATCCCACCCAAACCCAGTACTCCCCCATCCCATCCCCACATTTCCCACAGCTACCCTACCCTCCCACCCCGGCCTACACATCCCTGGACACTTGGGCAATTCCCTACAGCCAGTCCACCATAACCTACACATCTTTGGACTGTTGGAGGAA
Organism: Hemiscyllium ocellatum; assembly: GCF_020745735.1. Classification (NCBI taxonomy): domain Eukaryota; kingdom Metazoa; phylum Chordata; class Chondrichthyes; order Orectolobiformes; family Hemiscylliidae; genus Hemiscyllium; species Hemiscyllium ocellatum. Next base: position 27,530,366 of record NC_083442.1, on the reverse strand, counting down.
ACCGGAGCACCTGGAG